>NW_028145514.1:3465000-3637500 GCF_977016875.1 Pavona decussata | reverse complement strand
GGCAATGAAGAAACTCAAATGTTATTCACCTTTAATAGTGAGACTCTTGACACTTTTATTTCTGTTACAAAGAGTTGCGTATGTAAGGACAAGTTATACGACGATTGAGAGCTTAGGACCACTCAAGTTAGGCTAATAAGAATGATATTACCATGTATACGTCCCGGGGTATCCAATCGATGGAATCGATAATCGATGACAATCGATATCAATCGATACCAATCGATATCAATTAATCGATTGATATTGATAATCGATGACCAATCGATGGCGAAGATTCGTGTGGTTATCGATTGGTATCGATTATCAATACCAATCAATAGATAAATTGGTATCGATTAGTATCGATTTGTTGCAGATTGACGGAACCGCATAAAAAACACAACTTTGTACGTAGTAATTGTAAACACATTTCATTTAAAATGTTAACAGGAGAACAATACTCTCTTCTTTCTCTCATACGTTAACGCCCCGTCCACAGGAATCCGTTTTTTTTTTTTTTTTTTGACAAATTAAAGGTTTGTTCCATGGGCCAATCAGTATAGACTTCAATAAACGGAAACTGGTTGAATCGTGCCTTCACAGAAAAATTCTGGTAGCAAATACAATAATATTATGAGAACAGTACACCGAAATCACATGTGTTTTGAATAATTTCATATTTGTTTGCCGGGATTGTTTGTTACGGTTCTAATGGAGCCAGGAACACCAAGAAATTGGAGAGAGTAAACGAACGGGCACTTAGACTTGTATATAAGGATAAGAATAACTCTTACGATAGATTGCTAAGTTGGATTGGTTTGCATAGCACTCTAGAGGGACGTCGTATCCAGGACATGTTGATCACAATAAATAGCTGCTTCCAGGAGAGGGCACCGACCCCCATTGCAAACTTATTTAAAATAAAGGACACAAAATATAACTTATGGGGCACAAACATGCTCTCATTGCCCAAAGTAAGAAGCACCAAGCATATGTCTTAGGTCTTTTCGGTATTTCGTTGCAAAGACATGGAATGCGCTGCCGGACTCGATTCGCGCCATGGCCGGCACAAAGGAATTTTTGGGAAGTATTCGTCATGCAGCATTTTAAAATTGTTATTATCGTGGTTGGCTTTTGAATTTTTAAATTTTAATTTGTACTCACACATGTATTGATACATGAATTATTGGATTTCCTGGATATTTTAGATTTTTAAATTTTTAGATTTTAGGTTGTTAGCTAATTTTTATCTTTCTTTTGTTTTGTAATTTTATCTGTTTGTTTGTGGGCTTCCTGTAAAGTAGCTTTTAGCTAAGTGGAGTGCCACGTAAAATAAAGTTCTTATCTTATCTTATCTTTAATAGAAAAAAAAATCACTAACAAAGAAATATCTGCATGTAGAGGATCCACAAGCTCGGACTTTCTCTATCTTAGTTTTACCACCTATTATAGGATTTTTCCACGATGGTTCACAACTTTAAACAGCTTTAAACTTGCAGTGAACACTTCACCGACGTTCACCTCAAAACGGCAAAGATGGTAGCCTTTGACGATGCACCTTACATTCAGTAAAGCCTCTACCCGGCCGTCTCGCGTAGACATTATACTGACACGGAAATAATGCCAACTTGTAACTTAATGGTATAATATACGTAACATTGTGTAAAAGCACTGTGCAATAAATTGTCCTTTACTCTTGTACGGCGTACAGTACTGTATTTCTAACTCAGTTACCGGTCAGTATAAAATGCAGACCGCAGACTGGGTATAAAATGCAGACTGCAGACTGCAGACTGAGTATAAAATGCAGACTGAGACCAAAATTTCCTCTTCGTCAAAATAATATAGGATGCATTTTGAATTTTTCAACTTAACTTACACTAGTGTCATACAATCGCCTTTTGAGATCATTTCCCATGAAATTGACATTATTATATTCTTTTCGAAAAGTGTCAACCTTGAATTGAAATGAACAACCCTAAAGCATAATGTAAGCAAATTATAACGCGGACACATGACCTTTCCTTCGCACGTGGTCGACTTTGCGTCAACATGATATGGCATCGGTGACATTGGTAAGTGGCAGTAAAATTAATAATGTTTTTTGAATAAAATAGGTGTTCATGTATTGCTAGAATACTGAGGGTATACAATGTCTTTGACAGTATTTATTCAAAGAAACTAGTTAAAATCTGTCGATTTCAATTGCTTGCCCCCTCGGAAATCAAGTCTGTTTACCTAATTATAATATGAAAACATGGGCGTATTTATAAATTGTTTACGAACTAATGCAAAGCGATTGAACGCGAGTCTTTTTTGTGAAGAAAGGACCTCAGGAAATAAAAAGCTACCAAATCGAGATAAAGAAAACAAACTGTTGAGAAATGGGTAAAAAATAAGGTCAATTTCGTGCGAGATGATCTCGGAAATGCGATTGCGTGACACTAGGGTTAGTTGAAAATTGAAAATGTATCCTGTATTTGACGAAGAGGCGGTTTTGGTCTCAGTCTGCATTTTATACCCAGTTTGCAGTCTGCAGTCTGCATTTTATACCTAGTCTGCATTTTATACCCAGTCTGCAGTCTGCAGTCTGCATTTTATACTGACCGGTAAGTGAGTTAGAAATACAGTACTGTACACCGTACAAGAGTAAAGGACAATTTATTGCACAGTGCTTTTACACAATGTTACGTATATTATACCATTAAGTTACAAGTTGGCACTGAACTTTGTTTAAAGTATTGATCTCTTGAAAGAGTGTTGACTGTCCTATTGTTTCCTTGCATGAAATGTTTTTGTATGATACACCATTAAAATTGACATTAGACAACGCCCAGTGAGTATTTTTAGTGATCCTGTATTAAGCGGCCAGTTCCTCAAGTCCCGTGGGTGGCCGTTCTATACAGGTTCGACTGTATTACGTAACGAGAATCAGATCTATTGTTTTGTTTGTACAGTCCGTTGGCCTGTTGTTAGCAAATTTGTATATCAGTTTGTCTGTTTTGTTGATGTTGTCAATAAGTCGTTTCTAAGTTTCAGGCAGTTGTAGGCAACGGTTGAGTGACGTTTGTTCTAAGTTAGTAAACCAGCTTTCCAGAGGGAGTCGGACGTTGATAATGATTTCTACTGTAGGTAACGCACCTGGCAGAGCCCCAGTGGATTTTGTGGTTCATTTGTAGATGTCGATGTGTGGCTACTAGGAATTTTCTTTCCTGACGTTTCCCTCAGCTTTTTAAAACTATTTACAGTTTACCTTTGGACTTAGTTGATGTTTTCGATTCCTCTTCCACCTTTTCGGGTGAGATTTCGTCTTGGAGCACAATCTGCGCAAACAACAACAAAGAGGAACAAGTTATGAAAAAAAAAAGAAAACTAAAATAAAAAGAAAGTCGCCTAGTAAGTAGTTTTTAATTTACAGCCTGTACCTCGCCTTCTGCAGCAGACATTCTTGCACAACGATATGGTGTAAACGAACTTCTTGCCTGATTGTTTGAAAACTGAGGAAAGTATCGATGCACGCACTTTCAAGGTTAAAACGCTTGTGGCAACATTAATCCTGTGTTTGAGTTTTGTGTTGTTTGTCTTGTGATTTGTGACAATATTGATCGTACCTTGTAATAATCACAAGCGGTTGCCCGTCTAGACCTGTTTGTGAGCGGTTTGTGAGCGCCCGAGAAAAATCTCCATACCCATTTTCCGTCGGGTGGTCCTTTATTCCAATGTGTGTCTGTGTGTCTTAATTTCGAAAATTTTTTAAAGTTTTAGCTTGCAAAATTAGAGGCTGGTTTCCATATGATCGCAGACGATCGTAGATCGCAGATCTACGGTGGCCCAGAAGGCTCAAACACAAACAAAAAAGAAAACGCAAATAAAAAAAAGTAAAACAAACAAAAAAAGAAAACGCAAATAAAAAAAATAGAAAACGCAAATAAAAAAAAGTAAAACACAAACAAAAAAAGAAAACGCAAATAAAAAAAAATAGAAAACGCAAATAAAAAAAAGCAAAACGCATACAAAAAAGCAAAACGCAAATAAGAAAACGGAAATAAAAAACAAAACGGAAGTAAACAGGAAAAACGCGTAGGGACTGAGCTCTAGGATTGTATTTTCGCGCCATCCGCGCCATTTTGTTCGTAAGCCACCATGTTTTGTAGCAGTTGTGGAGCGAAATCTCTGGTGGAAAATGCAAAATATTGCTCTAAGTGTGGATTGTGTCTTTCCAATCCCACAAGTGAATCATCCAGCAAGACTATAGGGTTCGAGGAATTCAGAAAAAAGGAGGAAACGGAGCGATCGACCCGATTTCAGCCCAGGAAAAAGCTCAAGGCATCGAGTACAGCGGGCAAGTTGAAGGCCAAGGAAACTGAAGTAAGTGTCAATACAGGCTACATGAAACTGGAGGCTTCAGGGAATCTGAAGAGATGCCGAGGCAAGACTTTGCCAGTGAAAGTGAAACCAACAGCAAACGCTCAGTGCAGTTTGGATAAAGGTCTCACTAAGCACGCAAATCACGACAAAAAGGTCCATGAAGGGTTGGAATACGTTCTGCTATACCCTGATCACAGTGAAGTCATAAATTTACCAGGCACAAACGAAGAATTTATCCTGGAGAAGTACAGAGAGGATGTAGGGAAATCCTACAATCGCATCACGCTTTTCATAGCCTCCAAAAGTGACTTTTAATGTCCGAGTTGCCATCCCTAGATGGGCTAGATGATGATATTGAGGAAGATTTATACGATGGTATCGATCTCGAAACCAGCGTTTTCGTAAGGAAGGAAACTGCAGTAAATGAAAAAGCTAAAAAGCTGACCAGCATTACACCATGTCTAAGGGTCGGAACTTCAGCGGGGCTTGAATAAGCTCTCTGCAAAGGTTTCTAAAGGGACTGTTACTTATTTGTTTAAAATAAAAAAATATTCACCGCACTTGCCTCTATATCCGTGTTACACAATCTGCTATTCAGTCCGTTGAAAGTCACAAAAGTCAAGAAACAACTTTTCCTTACTGACTTCAGTGGTCTCTGTACATTTTCTTTTAAAATGTGTAGGAAGAGGTTAAAACATCTAGAGAATTTTTCACTGGTGATCATTTCTTAATACTCGTATCTTCTCTCTTTCATTATACATTGATATATGGCATGGAGAAATTCGATGCTGATCACTGTTGTGACTTGCAGTCTTAATGACTAACAAGGTTTACAAGGGGTGCTTAATCAAATCAGACTGCTCTGTAGGCTGGAAGAATTAGCATATGCACTAATTGGACTTCACTAATCGTACCATCCACATGCCAGCAGAAATTAGGACCGTAACTGGTATATCTCCGTCTTGCCAACCTTCTGCGTCTCCTTTCTCTCGAACCAGCTGGATTTAGCTCCCGAAGAATATTAGCAACCCTTGCTCTTGGCACGTGGATGTGATGATTCAATCTCAGCGAGTGCCAAACTGCTCGGTAACCTCCAAGTTCGCCAGGTCCGGATATTTCCCTTCGCACGATTTCCCTAAGTTCTTGATCGCCACGTCTACTGAGACCGTATTCACGAAGCCGTCGTTTCAAAGTTGCAAGACTTAGCCTGACTGCATGTCGATTGTTTAGGAAGTCAACAATGACTTGATTTTCAAATCCAAGATGAAAATAGTGTTCAACCAATCGTCTTAATTCCTCTCTGTCCATTACATCTTCGGTGGTAGAATGTTTTCTTTTCTCTGCGAACAAAATGGCGCGGATGGCGCGAAAATACAATCCTAGAGCTCAGTCCCTACGCGTTTTTCCTGTTTACTTCCGTTTTGTTTTTTATTTCCGTTTTCTTATTTGCGTTTTGCTTTTTTGTTTGCGTTTTACTTTTTTTTATTTGCGTTTTCTATTTTTTTTATTTGCGTTTTCTTTTTTTGTTTGTGTTTTACTTTTTTTTATTTGCGTTTTCTTTTTTTTAATTGCGTTTTCTTTTTTTTATTTGCGTTTTCTTTTTTGTTTGTGTTTGAGCCTTCTGGGCCACCGTACAGATCGGAAACAATCGTAGACGATCGCAAAAAAGGCGGTTTCCATATAATCGCAACGATCGCAAAGCCGACCGTAGCCATACGTTTCGGTCAGCAGAAATGACAAATATACACGCGCGTGTAGCAAACGTACAACATCGCGAACGTGGAAGAGCGGAGATTTTGCTGCAAGCAAATTTACTCTTTCTGTTTGTCAGGAAGCGACACCGTCGTCAGTTCCAAAACCGTCGAAAACATCGGTTTTGGATTCGATAACGACCGTACGCAGTTCTTGTGTTGCGAAATTTGGCCCCCGCTTCCCCGGTCGATAAATTAAACTTCTGCTCGATTTTGTCCCAAAAGTTGGCCTTTTTGTTCTTGTCTTTAAAATCTTTGCTGTTGCGATGGTAAACATATTCATAACGTGCAACTTCCTCCATAAATTCCTCGTTACCGAACGCGAACATGTTCAATGACAACGAAGTGAGCCAAGTGAGTGTTGCTGCGTAGTTGACGTAGACCGTTGATCGAACACACGAGCGTTGCGGGGAGAGAACTCGAAATATTATGGGATGCGTTTCGATCGCGGATCGCAAAACTTTGGTTTCCATATGATCGCACAATCGCAATTGATCGCAGATGATCGCAGACGATCGTAGGAGATCGAACATGGTTCTATCTTCTGCGATCATATCGTCTGCGATCGCGATCGCAGGATCGCAGAAGTATTTTTCCATATGATCGAGACGATCGCAGACCTTATTGCGATCTGCGATCCGCGATCATATGGAAACCAGCCTTAATACAAGGTTGAAATTTTGGTAGCGAGCATTTTGTGCGTAAAATATTTTTTCCCCTTGAAATGTTTCCGCGGGTTTCATTGAGAAACGCACAACTGGCCTGCCATTTCAGTTCTTCGAATTTCTCCTAAATAGGAGAAACCATTTTCAGTGTGCCATTTGGAAGTGGCGCAGTCTACTTACATATTACCACGAAATGCCATTCGTTCCAAGACTCTGTTCGCGAATTTCATGGCCTCGCAAACTCTAGCCGGATCAGTGGTACCAGCACCAATAAAGCCCTGAAACCTTTAACGGCCGTGTGTATTACCATCTTGGCCGATAGCTAATAAATGCGTCATATTACTTTCTTTTTAGTACCTGTACAGACAAGACCTTTTAAGAATGATGATTATTCTAGAAAGTGACGCAGGCATACTCGGAAAAAAGAAATCCGAGTGCTCCTATCAGGAGTCGAACTTAAGACCTTCCGATTACTAGTTCGGATGCTCTACCACTGAGCTACAGGAGACTCGTGGGAGCTAAGGCCATTAAACTAGGTTCATGGGACAAACATCCTGCATACTGCTAGGATTTGAATGTCAAACGTGTGGTATATGAAAGAAACGTGATGGTATATTTCCAGCCTGGTGAATGAATGAGAATGATGATTATTCTAGAAAGTGACGCAGGCATACTCGGAAAAAAGAAATCCGAGTGCTCCTATCAGGAGTCGAACCTACCTCAGTGGTAGAGCATCCGAACTAGTAATCGGAAGGTCTTAGGTTCGACTCCTGATAGGAGCACTCGGATTTCTTTTTTCCGAGTATGCCTGCGTCACTTTCTAGAATAATCATCATTCTCATTCATTCACCAGGCTGGAAATATACCATCACGTTTCTTTCAAGATCTTTTAACTTATAGCAACTACACTTTAAGACATCTAAGCTCGCGAGAATCTTTATTCTTTAATTAGAAGTAGGCGAGCCTTTTCTAGAAGACGAAAAAGTCACGGCTTGAAGGCCAGATTTGACAAATGGGAAGACTCCTGAGCCTTATCTCATACACGAAGTTCTCTTAGAATACATGAAGAGGAACTAATCATTGTATCAAGTGATTTTCTTAAAAAGAGAACAAAGGAAAATGAAATTATTGCTATTTTTCCACGAAAAAACGGGGAGATCTTGAATTAAAAATAGTTGCAAGTTCATGCTTTTTAACTAAAAATTGATATAATAGACTTTTTTTTTTATCCACGTCCAATACTCGGGTATACCAGGTCGCCTGGACAGGCAATATTAGGAACCTTACGAAAACTGACGACCGCGACGGCAACGACAGCGCACTAGCGCCACAAAACAATAGGTTTAATGAGCAAACACGATCACTCTGCACGTGCACTTTAAATTTTGGTACATTTCTCTACCGTCCTCTGCAAAACAACAACGTGAAATGACCAAACTGGCAAGGTTTTGTGGAGAACGTGAACACAAGACGGTAAATTTTTCATTCTCTTTCTAAATTGAACGCCACCCCTACCAATTTGGTTCCTGGGTAGTTTGTCTTTTGTGTAGAAGTTGAGTGAGTTAAAAAAATCGCGAAGTAGCACAAATGAAATAAAGTTACATTTTCAAGTGATGTTTTCGTTGGCGTTGCCGTCTTGCGTAGGTCCCTATTAAAAAGGCACCTTGAATCTGGCAGATATCATATGGTTGACCATCAACAATGCAAGAAAACCGAATGGCAAATGCATGTTGTCTGTGCCTCAACTCTAACCAAAAAAAATCTATAGCCTGCACCTGGTCACCTGGTGAGCCCCAGGGTGAACCCCAGGGGTGGTTCTCTTATCCTACCGGTGCAGAAGCCCTGTACCCAGGGGGTACTCCCCTATATCTTAGGTATGTGTGGCGCCAAAAGGTATGGTTTATTACCCGTTTTGGTCTAAAATAGGGTTTACATTTTAAACACTTTGGACTGAAAGTCTGAAAACGTGTATGGATTCTGGATACCAGGCCTGAAAATGAGTGTGTTTGAATTTTAGGGGAGTACCGCAAAATTACATATTTTGGTCTGAAATAGGGTCGGGGCCGGTAACCGTGCCACACACTCTCACCAAAACCTCGAGAAGTACCCCCACCCCCTCTTCCCGGGCGTCCTACGAGAAGATAACACTTGGCAACTCGGCTAACTTTGTACCTTGAACAAGCCTTTCTATAAATCACAGTTAAATGTAAAGGCTGGTTTTCACTAGCGACGGAGTCGGAGTCGTAATCAGAAGCGTAGAGCTTATGATCTAGTGAAAACAGCGTTCCGATTCCGGAATGTAAGCGACGAAGTCGTAAGCGGAGTCGGAAGAAAATGGAAACGTTCTGCCAGTTCCTCTGACTCCGATTCCGTCGTGCTTATGACTCCGCTTACTCAGACTCCGATTTTTGATTTTCACTAGGTCATAAGCGCGAAACGCTCTTACGACTCCGACTCCGACTCCGTCGCTCGTAAAGCGTGAATGACAATATAATACAATATGTTTATTGAAATCTCCCCATGGGGGCTTTAAGTGACAATAGGTTAAATAAATAAATAAATAAATAAATAAATAAATAAATAAATAAATAAATAAATAAATAAATAAATAAATTGACGAGTTTGCGTAGGGGCAGGAGTTAAGTGGATTGTGTTTTCTTTCTTAAAACATTTTTTAGTAAGAGGTACCGGATGGTTTGGGAAGTTTACTGGTAGAGATGAGGGGTTCCTCCACCTCCACCGCTGCAAATATTGTACAGTAGCCGGGCATTTATTGCATTGCAAGTTATTGTAATAGGTAGAAAAGGTAGAATGTTAAATAGATTAGATTAGTATAGGTACATTTGTTTTGTTTGTACATGTGTGCATGGCCCTCTGAAGGAGTAACCCCCCCCCCCCCACCCCGTCTACCCTTGCCTCCCCTTCTCACGTCTTCACATTTTAAGATTTTTTTTTTGACTAATTTGACGACCGCATAAACTTCATGAGTGCTGTGTAGAATGACAACTGATAGGATGATAGCTTTTCCGTTGGGGGAAGAAAATGAACAGTCCAACCACAAAGGACATTGGACATAACGCCAGCTGCATGAATTAGCTTATGAAGCGTGACAGAAATAATTATGCATGTAGTTGAGTGTGAAGGTAGTGTGTTGGAGCGATCAACTTTACAATTGCTCATGAAATATTCCTTTTCTTTCTAACTGAAAGGAATTACAGCACAATGGACAATGGTATAGTTCTAAAATTTCAGTGAGCTGATGGAGTTCGTTACATGATGGTTGTTTTAGTGAGCGAAGACGGCAATCACGAATTTTGTAGTGAATGTTTACGCGTTGTCATGAAACAACTGAACTAAGACCTCAGGAATGCGTGGTAATTTCAAGTGATGGATGAGTGAATCTTAAAAAACACAAAACCGAGACAAATAAAGAAATTCCGAGAGACGAAAGCACGGCAAAACGAGGATGAGTAAGAGTCAGTCGTGGAAGAATCTTGCCCCCGAAGGTGAGAAATCGGTTGAACCGAGGCGAGCAAGTTCACAACCGCTACACACACCACAAACAGCAAATGTGTCGAGCCTTGCGCCGTCAAAGTCAAGTATGGAAGATATGAGGAGAAGGATTGTTCATCTAAACAAGGAACTGGAACAAGAGAGAATGCACTCGAGGAATCTTAAGAGGGACAAGGGATTGGAGATCAGGCAAGTTCGCGATGAAGAACAGAGGAAAGCTGCTACAATGCTAGCAGATTTGAGGTCGAAGCTTCACAAGGAAAAGATGAATGAGCTTACGTGTCTGCGAGAGCAGTTACACAAAGAAAAAGAAAAGGATATTGTACAGGTTATAAGGCAAAAGGATGAAGCTTTTAGAACTGCTCAACAAGCTTGGGCCAAGGAAAAAGACGATATCAAATCGAAGCTTCGAATGGAGCTTCGGAGCGAGTCCCGCGAAGATACGAAACGGGAATTTGAAAAGGAACGCGGGAGATTAGAGCAAGAGATATCTGATCTTCAGCGGCAGAAACGAGAACTAGAAGATACGCTTAAGCTTGTTCAAGGCGCTGACAAAAGAAAAATTGACGATATTCGTAGAATACACCATGAACATGAAGCAGAGCTGGAGAAATTTAAGAGGAATTCTTGGCAAGAAAGCAGACAACAGGTGATTATAGGTCTATGAGTACAAATTATCTCTAATGATCTTAATCGTAATTGCGTGCACCATCGGAATACGATGAAATTATATTGAGTCCCACAAATTGATTGAAAATCACAGTCAGATAGTACTTGATTTTTAAATTGAATTTATGAATCGAGTTCATAAATTTCACACTGTGTATTGCTATGTGTTATTGTATTGTCAGTAAGCTTAAATATTGAAGTCTTCTTATATTGTGCGTCTATAAAGAGCACTTGATTGTTTTGTTTGTAACTGTTCCTGATTTCAGATCTATTTATTCCTGTGTTAGATGAATATTTCCGTGTCTATTTTACAGTACTTCTTATTATTATTAATCAAAAATGTCTTATATTTGATACAATTACATACTGTTAGTTTATCGTAATCAATTCAAAACCCTTTGAAATTGACGACGAGGAATACATGAATCACCTTTAAATGCAAAATATTTCATCAATAATTTCATTTGTTTATGTTTAGTTATGCACTTGTCATCGGCTTCCCCGAGGGGGGGGACCCCGGGCTGATGTGGGGGAATACGGGGACTTTAAGGGGACTTTGCAACAAATTTCTTCCCTTGTGGTGGGGGAAATGTGGGGACTTAAATTTTTGAATGCCCTACTGTCGGGGAAAATATGGGGACTTCGCTTATGTTCAACTGAGAGGAGGTTGGGGACGATTTTTGTTCGCTCGATCGATGGCAAGATGGTGGAGGAGAACAAGAAGGTATGTTTTAAAATCCATTGTTTTTTGTCTATCTAACAGATTTTCCGTCAAAAATTTGTACGTATTTGTAGGCATAGGCAACTTTAAAATTTCCTCTGTGTATATATTATTGTTTATAGAGGTCACTGTTAAAGGTCAACAGGTCGTCTTTTGTTAGTGATATAATAGAAGCGGTCTGTTCAATTGTTAAGGATAGAAAAAGTTGATTTTTTTTAAATATTCACAAGAATGTTAATTTCTAAAGCATCACAGCAACTGTTCAGAGTACTCAGGAAACTTAAGGACGTTGTGTTTAGAAGCAGCAATGAACCATCATGATAGTGTGTTTTCCCTTGTTCTTCATCAGTCCAGATAGATTGAAAACAGATTCTGGGGAATTCAGGACTGAATGAAAAGTTGAAATTTTCACCATACTGCGCATGTACAGTAAGAGGAGTGATTTATAGCAACTTATGGAGTATTCGAGAAAAAATAATTAAAGTTCAGTTTTCATCAGAATGCAAAGTCCGAGCGTTTGCCGACTGTTTAAAGAACCCAAATAAAGTTCTGAGGTGCATCTTCAAATCCAGTTGGGTTCGCCAAATACTGGGGACTTTGCAAGAAACAAATCCCCCACGGGTGGGGAAATACAAGAACTTTGAAATACACAATTAGCAAAGTCCCCATATCAGCCCGGGGTCCCCCCCCCTCGGGGAAGCCGATGACAAGTGCATTAGATTTTCGCGGCGAGGTTCAGAGTTTGTGCAAGAATTTGTTCTTTCTTTGTTTTGAGTTGATAATAATCCGTTAATTTTATTTTTCCTGGTTATTATCAGATCACAGAAGAAAAAAAACGCTTTTGTGATTTAGTAAGACATGTAACCCAGATGCTAATTAAGTCATCCCTTGGTAAATTATTAATAAATATATAAATAAATTGTTAAGGCCATCCCCATAAAGTGCTTTATTAATTTGTTGCCTTCTTTTTGGTGAGAGTAGGTCAGTCAGTTGGTTAAAAAAGAAAATAATAAATGAAATAAATAATTCCAAGCAAGTCCTAAAAATATTATGTCTCCTGTGGATGCCATTTTTCAACTGGCTGCCATCACTTTAAACTGGGTATTTCGATAGTTTTTGAGGGTGTCACAGATGCATTCAAAGTATAATAATTATACTTTGAATTTGACAACACTGCAGTAGGCAATAAATAAGAACATTTTTTTTTAATAATTAAAAAAAAAATACGGGTCTTTTGGACCAGATTAGGCTCAAATATTTCCACCGCTCCCTTGGGTATGTCTTTCCTCCCTGAGGGTGAGTAGCAGCTGGTAATCGACCCTATTGGGCGATTATGAAACAAAACATTGCATGGTGATGTCCTGAAAATAGTGACATACATTATAAAGTTGAAACTTAAAGTTCTCAAATTTGAATGCCTCTTGTGATGGATAGTGATAGAAAGCAGCTGTATTTGCAGGCTTATGTGTGGAATATTATTGAAGAGTTGGGGGTATTAAGGGCCCACTATATGCCGAGTTTTAGGTAGATGTTTGGCTTTTATCATGTAACCAAACTACAGGGGAGGGGAGGGATGGACATAAGTTTCTCAAATGAAATGTCGCAGTCCAAAATGAGGGCAATCCAAAGAATGTAGGATTTTTTTCTCTATCTTAGGATTGCTGTCAATTTTGGCATGACTGGCCTACAATATTTCATTCAAGAAATTCAGGCCAATTATTTTCCTGGAAATTATTTGATCATACCTCTGATAAAAACCAAAAATCCATCCAAAATTTGACATATTCAATATTATAATAATCCTTCAGTGAGGAACACTTTTTCTGCATTTGGTTGTTACTGTGATAATGATTACCACTATTTAATTTTTTTGTAAGTTAACCTGACTGCCGATTAGATGTAAAAAATTTGGTTTTATTATAATTTGTTGGGTGATTGAATGGATGGCTTTTCAGATAAGAAGTTTAATGCACAAGTTTTTGTTGTAGACAGGAAGGTTATATTTAACTGCCATATTACAGTTGACACATGCCCTTCAGACTAATAGGTAGACAGCTAGCTTTCTAGATCTAGACAGCTTAATTTTAAGCCTTTCCACTGAAGAGTAAGCAGCTCAAAATCTGAAGTAGCTATTTATTTAGCTGGCTGCTGCAGGCACTTAACGAGAAGCCTGGACTACTAATTCCATTTCCCTTCAAATTGAATTTTGGTGGACTTCACAGGATCCGAAATTAACTTTTTTAGGCAGGCGCCAACTGGCGACTGAAAATTTTTTGTCAGTCGCCATATGGAAAAATGTGGTCGCCAAAAAGTGTCAGTAACATTTTTCCTTCGCAGTAAAACACAAACCAAACTTTTTGGTTGGCAATTTTTCTTTTAAGAATCAGAACAAAGAGAACGCATTTGGGGACGCAATGGCAATTTTTCTGCTAACGAATAAGATTAAATACAAACACGCTGATGGTAGCTGTGAAACGTTGTGGTAGATTTAATTAACAACAGAAAAATTGGTTTTATACTTCAAAATCAGCGGAAAGGTAAAAAGTAAGTCACCAATTGGCGGGCGGCTTTGAATTTTATTTTAATCGATTTGGCTGAAAATCAAAGTTATTGTTTGTATAATGATCGTGGCATGAAATAGTTAATTGCCCGTTGGCGACCAGTTGTGAAATTCTGGTTGCCAGTGCAAAATTTTTAGTCGCATTGGCGACCAGGAAAGCGCAATTTGGGACCCTGCTTCAATGAAATTGAAAGAAATCTGTTAAATTCATATGATTGTATATTAAATGGCCCTAGCCCTTGGAAATGGACGTATTTAGCCCAGTGTAATTAATTATTGTTTCTAAGCACTTTTTTATTGTTAACTGTTTAACTGGCTTTTAATTGTGCTGTCTTATCTGATAACACTCATAGTTTAGCATTGTTTACTTTAGTTAATAATAGTAATTGAAGGGGTGCATGGAATAAGGCCCTATTAAGTGACTTTTGATGTAAAGCCAAATTCTCCTTTTGTTTCACAAGGGAATGCAAGGCAGTTTGGAAGGAGAATCTAGTAATTTATCACAAGTCATTTGTGGCTTTTTCCAGGCACTCCTTTATTATAATAACATAATGCAGCACTAAAAACAGAAACTGACAAGATGGATTGTAATCCACCAATCACAGTGGTCGATTGACCATTTTTGGCATTTCACTACTGTGAAGAGAAGGTTCTTTAAAGTGCTATTAATACATTATGCAACAGAGACTAGAAATCTCATAAGATAAATATTAAGAATAACATCAAATTGTAATAATTATTTATTAATAAAATAAATTATTTTGTAACTTTGTAGATGGCTGAAATACGTCAGTTGCTCAATATAATTGAGCAGCTTGAGAAGAAACTTGGTTATGAAGCAGGACATTCAATGAGACTAAGACTAGAAAAGGACAGTCTGTATGATATGCTGAAAAAATCCAGTACATATGATGCGTGGGACAGAATGATGTCGTCAACTATGAAAGATGAACAAGGACGAACAACCCCACCAGTAACTCCTGTAAGTGTTATGCAGCTGAATTTCTTGTAAGTGATCACTGGGAATCAAAAGCGGTGGTGGGTTAATTATTAATGTGCAGTTCCAGAACATATCAAATACTCCCCCCATGGAAGGTTTTTTGTTTTGCACCCCCCTCCCCCCAGGAAATTTCAGTTTAGCTCCATACTTTGCTTCTAAGATTTTTGCTTTTAAGATCCCCCTCCCCCAAGGAATCTCCAATGACCTTCCTTGGGGTGGGTATGGATTTTTTTCTGGAACTACACAATACATATCTTTAGTTACATGATGTGAGATGGTGTTGTGGGAAATTTACATTTCTTCCTCCTCCCCCCCCCCCCCCTCCAATGGATGGTGATTGGAAATTCTGAGGGGGATAGGGATTACACGAGGACTATTTTTCGCGAATATTTCATTAAGATTGGAAGAACAGATTGGAAGAAAGTATCACTCAAAATCTATAAGATGTGCATGTGCCCTCTTTTTGTCTCACTGTAAGGATCCAGTTTCACCTTGGTAAAACCTGTTTCAATTGATAACTTTGAAAATCCTGGTTTTTCTTTGAGTTGTTGAGGTTTTACAAAGCCATGGTAAACAACATCTAATGCAGAGAAGTTGTTGTTCTTTCATGCATTTGATGTGACAAAAAATTGATAAAGATGATAGACATCATGAATGGATGTCAAACAGCCACTTCAAAAACTCTATCCAAAAGACCTTCTGAATGGGGTGGGGTGGGGAGGGGAGGGTATGGATAATTTCTAGACCAACACATTACATTTTTTAATGAAATAAATATAATTATTTTGTTGAATTTAAAAACATTTTATAAATGAATTAAAAAAAATATTAAATAATGGTATTCTAGGTACAGTGTTTATATCCCAGCCACATGTGCATTCATGTGTGAATTTATCATGATATCAACACTGACTTGAACTTAAAATACAGTTATTATAATATTAATTAATAAAACATCACTTGAGAAACTTGTTTGTTTAACAAAAGGGAAACCACAAGACAGCAATAAAAATGCCTTTTAATGTATTCAAACAAAAACCATGCCAAGGGCTGTAATGACTTAAAATAAAACACAAATAATGTGAGACAGTGCGTGCATGGCTCAGAAGAAATCTTGAAAAATGGTATGATATTGAGATTTATGCACTTAAAATTTTACCCTCTCCATTGCAATTTCAAAACACCCTACAAATTATTGTTGACAGTTTGTGAAATTGTGCTGTTTTATAACCAGATGTCCATTGACTGCATGAGATGATTGTGTCAAATGTAAATTTTCTTATGATGTGCTTTACTGATGTGTAGTTTCTTCATCTTTTCTAGGATTCAAAACCTGGCAGCCAAGAATTGAGGATTCTACAGAGGAAGAATGTGGAGTTGAGTTCTTTGGTTAGGAAGTTGGATGAAAAAAACCAACAGTTAGCAACAAGAAATGCAGAATTGGTATGTTTAAAATACCTGTTTAAAATATGTGTGGTCATGTGTGAAGAACCTGCTATCAATGACATTCCTTGGTGCAAGATAAATTTATCTGAGGAAAGAATACAATTTAACAGTCTCTGTTTAAAATGTGTGTTGTCATGATATTTGAAAGACCTGCTATCAGTGATAGAATAATGCTTGCTACAGAAATTTAACCGAGAGAGCAAAAAATCCAGTTATAGTTCAGTCTATAGTCTTTGCATGGTCCTTCTTATTGTTAGTAGCTTTCTGTTTAAACTACGTGTATGTGTTGTCATGTGTGAACAACCTGCTATCCCTGAATGACATTTCTGCTGACAATGCTCACAAAAAAATTAATTTAACTTTAAAAAAAATACGACATTATTATAAAAGCTAGTTTAGATCTCTGGGTCTCATGTTTATTTAACTTTATTGTGAACTCTTCATGTATATAGTAACAGTATTATTGTCAATATCCTGTGAAGTTTTTAAACAGAACTGGCTAAGTTTGAGACCTTCAAGGAAGTCTTACAGTGTAGTTCAAGGATCGCAGATTATTGTTAACAATATGTTTGTTATAAGGATGTATTTTTCTTTGTTTCAGACTTCTCATTTGGTCATACACAACATCCTTGAAATAAAACAGGAGATCCAGTATACCATAGAATGATTTTTTTCTTGACTGAGATTAACCCTACTGTCTGCTTTCTGTGTTTGAGTTTACAAGGTTAAGGTTTGCCAAATGGTTCAGTTTCATCAGCGAGTTTTGCGCACTTAGTATTTAGTATTAAAATGTTGTTTGCAGTTGGCTGAGTTGGAAAAGCTTGAAAAGGAAAATAGAGATAAAAGCAGAAAGCTGGAGAGAAAGAATGCAGATTTGACACAAACCAACAAGAGGCTTGAAAGCCGGAATAAAATGTTGCTGGATGAAATTAATGCTTTGGTAAGACACATTCCCAACTTTCACTTAATAGGCATTTGACTCCTTGAAGCCATAAATTGTTTTAATTTTAAAATGTTAGGGAAATTAAACTTTGTGGCATATATTTGTTGTGAATTATGACTAAAGATCAAAGCTGACCGCATGTATAATTATATTTTTTATTATAATATATCCTGTGGAAGGAAGGAGGGAAGGAAGAAGGAAGATCAAAGGAAGACAACAATTGAAAACAAAAGTTCTAGACATCGATAATTGCAGCTGTTGTTGTTGTTTTTTTTTGTGTGGTGATGGCATACAACTGTAGTGACTGTGTATAATAACCTCTTTCCTTGAAATATTATAGAAAAAAAGTTCCACAGCAAGGAAGGACAACTCTGTGAGACCAAGAGGGCGTACAGCTAAGGAAGTAAGTATGCATTCCAGGGCTCGAAATAACGGCCGGTCAACGGACAATGTCCGGACTGATTTGGGAGTTGACCGGTCAACCTTTCGTCTTGCCGGTCATGTTGACCGGTCACATTTGATCGTTTTGAAAATGAAATAAATTAAAATTTCCATGCTGTTCAGTTGTTTCAGTTGTAGCAAGTCGCTGTGTATTGTCATTTGCGGAACTTTGATCAGGAATCCTGGGTGAAATGCAACAAGAACCGTTGTTTACAATCCGGGCATTGAAAACAGACATCGGGGTTCACGCATCGAAATAATACCGGTTCCGGCACACCCAAGTTAAAATGCCTGGTTACTAAGCTTTTCTCAATGAATCTCTTGTAATGAGGAGTATAAACATGGATTACTGGCGGAGTTTTAGGATCAAGATCTCACACCGTGATACGTACACCAGAAATCATTATATTTGGAGGCATTTACTGTGCATTTATTTACAAATTTAATGTATACGATAACGATATTTAACGTGTTGCGAGTTAGTCTTACAGACAGTGTCCAGTACGTATTAATACACATAAGCTTATTTTCATTTTGCTGCTGTAATTTACTTTTGTTGTTGACAATGAGTTCTTTAAAGTGCTCTAACTTTTTTGGAAATATATAACGCCAGTTTTGGTTCATGGGCCCCTGTTTTAAGAGTTATTTCTTTTATATAATTTGACCGGCCAGAAACAGTACGTGACCGAGCTAAAATGAATTAGGCGGGTCATCGTGTCCGGAGACTCTCCGGGAATTATTTCGAGCCCTGGCATTCAGTGAAGTCTCACAAAACACTTGGTCCCTTGAGCTAAATGTATCCTGAGAAAATAAACAGTGCTGTGCTATTGTGCTACTGCCCTCAGCTACTTTGAACCTGAATTATATGTTTGAGCAAATGCCCTAAAAATTCAGGACTTTTTCAGAAATTTATCAGGAAAAAATTTGATGTAGTTGGTTGGTGTTTGTTGACTTTGATGTTACCATGGCAACAATTTTTTTTTGACAGGTAGTTTTTTTTTTTTTCAGAAAAATATAAAATCCCTTTTTAAAATAAAGAAAAATTTCTTTTCTTGAAGTACATGTAACCTCATATGTTCTTACACTGTAGCTCATATTAGTGTTACTTTACTCAAGGTTTTGATTACTTTTTGTCCAATTTTGGCACTATCCTTAAGTTCTGGGGAAATCCAGAAATCCAAGATGGCCATCATTTGGCAGTCATGACATAATTACCACGTACTGTAATGTGACATTGTCAGTTCGGGTTGTGGACCTCAAAGGAGACATATTTGGATGTACTATATTTTATCCTCCAAGTGTCACTGTCATAGCTACAGTGTAGTCTTGCACAGTTACCGAGTGGTGGGGGCAGGTCAGCTTAAACTCCCCTCACCTTCCTCCCCCCCCCCCCCCCCCAGCCCCAGAAAACAATAAATGTCTGGTCTAGGTGGGGTTAAATTTGTGGGCAGAAGGTTTAGTTGTTTACTGTCCAAAACAAAAACTATTACAAGTTGCTGAGGACTGCCAGTAGAATCTTATCACTTGAATGTTGGTGGTTGTCTCTGCGGCTGTTCTGTAGTCTGGTTCCAATGGCAGGTTTCTTTTAATTAACAGGTCACAGGTCATGACTACAGGTCATTGTGATACATGTAATTGTATATAAACAAACTAAACAGGGTCTCCTAGCCCTAACCCCATACTAAAAAGCTAATTCAGGCCAAGGACACGCTAACCGTCTTGGTTAAATACCAGTATGATTGTGACCTGTACTGTCTTATATAAAAATGACCTGTGGAATGTGACCTATAAAAAAGACGTTGTCCTGCTTCCAATATCAAATGAACTAATTAACTAGGCAGTAGTATTAAAGGAAACAGTTGACCAAGATTTGCACCATTCCTTGCTACAGCAGGATGAATTGGGTAACTTACGAGCACAGTTGAGAGAGCAGACAAGGACTATTGCAGACCTGAAGCAAAGCTTGATGGTAGGTGATCTCAAAGAGATAAAAGTGGTTATTTTAATACCACTTCCACAGATGATTCTGGTACTGTTTAGGTTTCTGCTAAAAATTCATCACTAGCAGTCACGTTTAATCCCCCTCCCCACCCCCCAACACACTTGGGGCTTCATTCAGATACAGGTTATTCAGAATTCCAAATCTTAATGCACTAGAACTACCATTTTGCTGTTCCTTTGTTAGCATAATCTTTTGTGGAGTCCAGAATTAAAGTGCAATCTTATGGCCGCAATTCATACAGTGCTATTAAATTGCTTTTTTCTAGAGAAACCTGCTTGGTTGAAGATTACTGCTTTTAATGAAAACCTTTCAAATAACTTTCAATTGTTCTAATAGGATAAGGACAGGAGAATTGAACTGTTGAGGGGCAGGAAGAAAAAGAGCAAACGGCAACCAGTAAGTCAACGTGCACTGTTGCCAACTTGTCTGGTGTGCATGCATACAGTGCTGAGATGCACACATCTTTGTATGGCTTTTGAGCACATTATTTTTAATTTTGAAAGAAGTGTAGAATGCATCATAATGTACATTCATTTGGAATACTGTTTGGGGTGACAGCCAATACAATCTACTGACTGTATTGAAGATTTACATGTAAGTCAAAAAAGCTTTCTAGGCCTTTGTGTTAACGTTAATCTTGACTAATGTTTGTTCAAAACAAACAGTTTAATGAAGTATTATGGTACATACATCTATATATTTTCATTTCTTTGTTCCATTCCTTTAAGATTATTTTATGTAAATGTAGATTAAGTGTCTGTATAGACCTCAACCTGTTGTAGTCTAGCAGCAGCTGGAGATAATTTCAACAAATTGTAACAATTTTTGTGGCAGTTGTCTTGCAGGGCATAACTTTTCCCTCCAACATGGTAGCACTATTACTTTTCTTTGACATTTCTTTGATGTTAATTCGCAAAGGCTTAACCTTCAGAAAGATGTTGTTTTAGAGTTTTACAAAGATTTCATTCATTTCTGGTCATATGGTCAGATATAAAAATAATCACCTTTAATTTGTCCAAACCAATGCAAGTTTTCAAAATAATTAATGATCCCATCATAATTTTATCTAAAATATTACCCATTCTAATGTCAAATATTCATAACTTTCATTTTAAGAGTGGTCACAGGGCCTCTAATGCAAGAGACCAGACAGACAGCAATGTGGTTAATAAACAGTCTTTTATTTTATTTTTATAAATTCTCATCTGTGTGTATTTTTTAGCCCTCCCCCACTTCATTGTCAGCTGATTTTCCGTCCATGGAAGATGACGATGTGTTATCAGTTCATTCTGATTTCAGTGAAGCTTCAGAAATGGTTAGTAAAAAGATGTGAGAAAACTATCCAATTAAATACCTGTACATGTAATTTTGTTTAATAAATATACACGCCAAGTACACTTTTTGTAACTTACACCCTTACACTGAAGCTGTTAAAATTGTGTTTATACTCAAAATTAATATTATTATATATTGGTAGTTAACTTTTTCTCTGAATTCTAACAGACATAAGTGAAAGGTAATTGACACTGGCTACCATGTTGCTTAATTGCTGTTTAAATGCCTCCTCAAAATTAAAATATCATAGTACTGGCTGACACTGATCTGTGAATCATAGTTTGGAAACAGGTTGTCAAAAATGTCGTCTTCCTTGTTAAGTTCTTTTTTCAAAATGTTTTTTTTTTTATCTAACAGAATAATATTATAAGTGGCTTTAGTAAGCTTAAGACTCCATCTGAACATTCCAAGGATATACTAGCTCTGTAATGCTTGAGTGAAAAATTGAGTAGATCGGTAATGAGTGGAGTTTGTAAATGAAATCATTAAGTATGACATTCAAACAAGAGGTAATGAGCTGTACTGTCATATATATGGTGCATTTCTTCAGCTTTATTTCAGAATGATTTTTGCATTGTATTTCAGTTTTTAAATTTGGCAATCGTGGTATTAAAATGGGTATTAAAAGGTGTTGGTAAATGTAATATGTAAACATTGACATTCCATATGCCAAATGGTCTGTAGCATGACAACAGAAAGTTAAGCTCATTTACATAAAAACAGCTTGGTTGTAACTTTGAAAGTTTAGGAGTCTCCCTGAGGTAATCTGCTTTCTATAATTAGTACTGTTACATGTATTAATATCTGCTTAAACTTAATCTATTGCAACACTTTAATGTTGCTAAATAGTTTTAATTTGTCCTTAACTCATCACTCATCTAGGAAATTTGAGACAGTTTATTTTCATAAGCAAACTCACCATTCCTTAGTCTCCAGCCTTGCTTCAGAACTAATTATAGTTTCACAAATGAAGTTTATACTTAGTGATAAACATTTGACTTGTTATAAGCTTAATTTGTAGTTTATATTTAAAAAGGATTGGTTTGACAAAACTGAAATCAAGCTACCTCTTTTAAATACTGATGGTGTGGTTGAACTTGTAGTAATATGGCTTGACTTGTGTTGTAACTTCAGTCATTGCTCTGTGAACATCAATGCATTGTTTGATTTGTAACTTAAGACCCCTGCTGCACATGGGATTCTGTTTTGTATTAATTTTGAAAGGATATCTGACCTACATGGACATTATTGAAAACAACCTTCATAACAACAAGATCATAAACGAATTCATTTAGTTGAAGCATAAATATTACCATCGATAAGAATCATGCAGAGTGACTTTCTTACTGTTTGTCATACTTGTTTGCAAACATCAACCTTTAATAAATTTTCTGCACAGTGTTGCAAAATGAATCATTTGTCCTACAATATAGAGCCAAGCCAAAAGTGGCTGATATAATTTAATATTCTTCCATTTGTATTCCAGTTAGCCATACTAACCTTGTTTTTGAGGTCAAAAATCAAAAGAATATTTTACACGGTACTATGAACGATCAACACTAGTACATCTAGGGCTAACTTGAATTCAAACAAAGAATATTTTAAACTTTCAGCCACTTTTGCATAAGGACTATGAGCAACAACGATGTGATAAAGACCTAGGTCATAAATAAATTATGATTAAAATTAATCAGGAAGAATCTGCAGACTTTCTTGCACATAAATGAATGTGATAGGAATGTATAAAGCTTGCAGCTATTTGCAACTGACTTAAAAAGCTGGATTGAGCAAATTCGTTTTCTTTTCTAAAACTGTTTATTTTCATACCATAACAGTGAATGCAACATGGTGTTGGTGACTATAAGCTAATTAAGTAACAAAGAATATTTGATGAGGTGATGAAATGGAATTGGATTGATTTCTTGATCACTGAGAACCCTTAAGTTGATAATTTAAAAGTTACTCCTTTGACCTTCATGGAAAATAACCAAAGTTTGTTGACTTTTTATGGGTATAGATGTGACTTCAAGGAAAACCTTGTAAAATTCTATGTGTCATCTTCTGGAATTATTTCAAAATATTATTTTTTTGTTTTATTTTCTGAAGTCGTCCAGTGAGGATGTAGACAGCAAAAGAATCAAGAAGCTTGCCAAAGAGTTGTTAGCCTTGGAGCGAGCCTACGCACTTTTACAAGCCCATGTTGGTAGTGCCGTGGATGCTGAGAGAGATGAAATGGTAGTTCCACTGAAGTTCAGATTAATCAATATTGTTTTGCTTTCATTTATGGACACTTAATAATTATATACTTTAAAATTAGATTGCTGCTGTAGGTAAATATTGTAGTTCTAACTGGGGATTGAGAAAATAGAAATGCTGTTAAATGGTTCATTTAATATCATGTAAACATGACGTATGAAATCAGTCAGAAAATATTTCTTTAAATATAGGATGATATGATGGCAACATAGTGAGATATAATTGTCGTTATTTGAAATGTAAGATGAACAAGACTACTTTTAGTTTGAATTGACTCATTTGTTAAAGTGGTACCTTCAGTTATGTTAAAGTTGTCAAGTTTACCTCCAGTAGATAGGTAACATTAACATGTTAATCCCTAGCCTGCAAGTGCAAGCAAGCTCTCCAATCTGTGGTAAAATATATGTCTTGCATTAAAGACCACAATTGGAGGGCTTGCTCACATGCTAGTTTATAATCCCCTGTAAATTCCCTTGCATAATATTGGGTGGCTTGCCTTTGAAGCTCTGATTTTTAGGAAGTGGGGATTCTATTTTCTTTCTGCAGGAGAAACAACAGCTTCAGTCCGACTTACTTGAGAGCCAAACTCGAATTCATGAGCTTGAACGAATGATGAACAGCAGCGGGCAGGTAAAGTATTGTCAATATTATTGCTTTTATCTCCCGCAGCCAGGTTAGCGGGTTAGGTTAGTAAGGGCCAGTTTTACATGTAATAATACTAGCTCAAATTTCTTTGACTGCAACCCAATTCAGCTGAGTTTGCTACCTACTTGCTCTTAAACTGATAACTGCGACTACCACCACCACCACTACCAACCAAGTCCTATTAGAAGAGAGAGGACCATGAGAATGAGGTTATTGAAAAGAAAAAAAAAACTTCATGAGCAAACCCTTGTTGTCTAGAAATGCTTTAGTTATCGATACATCACTCTGTTTTCTTTATGGTAATTAAACTAAGGGAACTGGTCATAACAAGTTTGTTTGAAGAGGTCCCACCTTGTCTGGCGTAGGGGGTGTTATCAAAGACACCACCTGTCTCATAAACAGTACCAACAAATATTTTATTGGAAATTTTTTGTTGAAACAGAATTATTCAGCTGGCAAGAGTCAGTATTCCTAGATAAACAAGAATATTGGCACCAAGAATATCGGTAATAAAGGCGCCATCTTTTGTGGTTGGGGAAGGGGGGCAGGCAGAGACCACCACCTATTTTATGGTTTAAAATTTAAAGTAGGCCCATTCGAGTATAGTAGTTTTGACCACTTCCCTACGTTACTGGATTCTCAGTCTTAATTCACTGGATAACAAGCATCAAATGTAATTATGCTCACAGGGTACTGGCTCAGAGGAAATGTCTCAGCTTCAGGCAGACAATAAGGATTTATATCAAAAGGTAATCTAATTAACAATCAAGGGGCCTGATTTTTTTTTCCACAAAGCTGAAAGTCAACAAGATGCAGTCGAGATGGCCACTGCTGAATTAATAAAGCTACAAGGATAATATGAAATAATAATGCAAATACACTTTCATATACACTTGAAGGGTAAAAAATGTGAAAAAAGTGAAAAACAATGAGATTGGAAGTTGGAAACTGACTACTTTTATTATTAATTACAGGGTGTATTAGCAAAAGCAACATTTGTTTTAGTAATTATGTTGATGTACAGCTGTACATATTTGTGTGAATCAGAAAAGTGTGAAATTTCATGCTTATTGAAGCCAGTCAGGTGTGAGATGAATACTGATCACAAACCATATTATCTCTGTGGCTTACTTGCCATTTGATTGACTGTGGCACAATTAACATGTACGCATATAAATTATGTCAAAATTATTTGCACAGTAAATAGAGACTCAGGATAACTCAGATAGATAGATAATTAGATAGTTTATTAAAAACTGCATCGCAGCCAAAGGCTGAATTGCGCAATTATTTACAAATGCTTTATAATACTTAAAAACATTTCAAATGAATCCTTGATAATAAGTCAAAAAACTGATCACAGTGTTAAAAATTCTATATAAAGTATTTATATTAAAATATGTTAACTTATAAAGTATGTATACATCTGGGATAAAACTACAGCCTGGACTGTCTTGACATCGCATATATAAAAGTGTTTCTTGTTCTGTTCGTACAAAGCTTCGGCATATTAAAATGGCGCTGTTGTCTTAGGTTATAGCGTGAGTTGTCATAATCTGGTGGAAGGAGCGCTTTCAATTTATGGTTTGGATCTCTGAGTATGCCTGTGCCACCTGCCGGAAAAATACATCAGTCCCAGACTTAAAACTTATCACCACATTCTTTTCACATATACCGCTCATTGACATTCAAATCCTAGCAGTGTACATACAGGATGTTAGTTTTGACTTCTGTGGGGAGAACTTGGATTTTCTTTTTCCTAGTATACCTTTGTCATTCACTGAATAATACATGTACATCAATCAAAAGTAATTAAGCTATCATAATTTTGTGCACTTTACTGTTCATAGCTTGTGGCAGCAGAGAATGACAGAGATAAAGCACAAGCTGAACTGTCCAAGTACTCTGAGGTAATGAAAATTCACCTTAAATGTTCTGTGTCTAAGCAAGAGCTTGATCTGACATTGTGAAGTTTGTAGTCAGGAAATGTGGAGGTGTAATTGTTAGGGAAGAGGTTAAGGGTGGATAAATATGAACAGATAAATACAACCATGAGATATGAGGTATACATGTACGTAGTTGCTCTTTGAACAACTTGGTAAAGGAAGCCGTCACAAATCTTTGTGTCAAAATTAAAGGTTGCATTATTTGCTGACTGAGTGTTAATTGTACAAGAGTCTTCTGAAATCGTGTGATCGCTGCACGTGGATAAAATATCAATGAATAAACACATTTCATCCATAAGATATGAGGTAGTTGTTCGTTCATCAGCTTACATTTATACTATTAATTGAAAATTCTCACAAATATCTGTTTCAAAACCTTGCATTTGTTTTCTTGTTTAAAGGACATGAGGGAGCTGAAGGACCAAAGGGATCTGCTGGAATTTGAACTTGAAGAAATGTCGCAGTTATCGGTAAGTTGAGCCATTTTGTTTTCATCCATTTTATTTCCAATTACGATGTGCGTTAAAACATTGTGATACGGAGATCACAGTGATGTTGGCCCACATCTTAGAGGTTCACAAAGATTATCATCAACATATCAGATCTCACTGAGGGTTGATGCACAAGGAGGTATTGAACGCCGTTGCTGTCATCAATGTACTGGGTTACCCAACGAGAACGTTAAAGTAAAATAGTTAAAATTTAGTTTACTGCATTCTCACATCATTTTATGGCCTTTGAAAGAAAAATTTGGGTGAGCTAACACAGTTTGATCTGTTCGGATTCTTTAGCTGAAAATTTAAACTACCGAAAATTTAAGGAAGAAATCTCATTCCACGAATTTACGAGCTGCTGTCGGCTTTGAAAGTGCTAGCTGGCCTTTTTTCACACTTGCAACGACCTTTTTGCCCCTCTGGAAACAAAAGGGATTAGTTTTTCAGCGTTGTAAAAGTTTGAGGTGACCTTTCGCTAAAGAAAACTCCAGTTTTTCTTCACAGTTGAATCCGAATTTCTGGATGGGTAATAGCTTTCCGAACAGGTTTCTACCCAAACGAACCGTTGGCTGCTCCTGATTGAAATGAACATACACCTTGTGGTGCAGCACTTCAGCAATACTGGCAGTACTGATTATAGCAGTTATGTAATGGTTTCTCAACGTATGTTGTGTTTTTTCCAATTACGTTATTAGACAAGTCATAATTTTATTTCTAGACTGCAGGATCCGAGGACTGGGATTCCAGACGATCTAGAAATGGCCTGGAAGCATCTCCAATTCCAAGAAAGGTAGTCAGTCTCTTTGCATATATGCAACTAACAACCGCATTGCTAAGTGAAATTTGGGTCCTAAGACATCTTGGAGCTTCCAGCTTTCCACTATTGGAAGATGGAGAGTGCTTCCATGGTTTGCAAATCATGCTAATCCAGCCGAGCAATGTGCCCCCATGCCAAGGGAAACAGGCATCCATTACAATGATGAAACCGTGGAAAGAGGGAAGGGATGAGGCTCGCAGTGCACCCAAAACCTGAAAGAAATGCGAAAACACACTTGACTCAAGAGCATGTGGAATCCTGGCACATGCAGGCATACATAATCAATACCGCTGTTGACTGGGTAACAGTTGTGCTCATTGCCGTCACATGTAACTCTACTAGATTACATGTATTTCTTGAGCACCACCAGCAGCATCCAGGTCAAGTTCTTTGAGACGATTCAGGGTGGACTGGTACGGACCAACAGAAGAAGCCCGACAGGAAAACAACCTGACCTTTCAGATGATCAGTAAACTACATAGTAATCTTATTCTACTGTCTCACATCTTGCATCACATAAAGAGTTCACTAATCACTTTGTACTCATGTACACTCATGCATACGCATCCTTTACTGCACCAGCCCTCACACTCACATACACTGTATCGTCTTAAGTTGCAACTAAACTTTACATTTTTTAATTTAGGAGAATGACACTGCTAATCTTTCTTTGGAAGAAATCAAATCCTGTCTTGAAGAACTGGAGACAGAAAAGGTGCTGTAACCATAGTTATAATGAACATAACCAGTTTGGTACAAAGATCAAATTTTTGAAAGGATGGTAAAATGATCCTAAAAATCATTGAAGAGTCTTGGTTAGTATAGTTTTTAAAAGCTGCAAAGTATATTTCAGTTGCAATGTTTATTGTCAGCTATACAATTTACTATTACTCTTTTGTGCACTGTACTCCTTGGCTAATTGTTTTCATCTACAAAAGGTAAAACATACATTTACTAACTAAAAGTTGAACGTATTGTTTATTGTTGCCGTGCAATGTGTAAAAGGTGTGTTGCTACGGTTTGCAGAGCTCTGTGATTATTTCAGTCACTACTTGAGATGGTTCTCGAATCAATTGGAAACAAAATCCAAACTAATGTTGACTGAGTTTTATGTTTACTGGTTGTTTTCCCAGCCATGACGCTAGATAAAGGTTTTTCCTTCAAGTTTGACAAGTTCGGATTACTTTGAATTGCTTATCATTAAAAATTGCCATAACGTGGTAAAAATGTTTGTGGATAGTCCAAAATGCTATCAGTGGTGTAATAAAAACGGAATAGATCCATAAATGATTTGCTGGTTTTATATTTTACTATTGTAAGTTCCATTGGTACAAGGATTTGAGGTGTGGCATGTCAGCAAATTGATAGAAAGCAGTTAACTTGTTAAATGTAGTAATGTTGTATCATAATTATATCATTGACCCAGTAAACGGATAGTTTTCTTTATTCTTTTCTTAGGAAAATGTGTTGTCTCCATTGCAACAAAGTGCTCTTAAACAGGCCAGAGATATGTTGGAATCCATGTCTGAGGTAGAACAAAATGCAATTTTTCCGAAGCAATTTTTCCATTTTGTCTTCTAAATGTTGAAAGGATACTATTATTTGCTGTGTTGCCAAGTACACATGCAACAGTGTACACGTGGTTTAAGATTGAAGTAATTTGTATTATGGTCAATTAAGGAATGAAAGTTCTGTTTGTTCGTTTGTTTCTCCTCGTGCCGAACAGAAAATCCACCACATGGAAATCACGGAATCTGCCTTGAGGGACAAAGTTCGAGACCTGGATGTAGGCGTGAGTGAATCATAGCTTTTTTTCTTAGCATGAACGCAAAGCCATAATAGTGATCAGCGTCTCATTTCGCCCAAAAATATCATAAAAAGCTTGCACGTTTAACGAACTATTAAAGGCAAATTCTTGAACTATTACTTATTCTTCCCAAAAATACTTACAGAAATGTACATAGAATCGATAGAAGCTTTAAAGTTCAAAGTATCATGCATAAGTGCTTTGCCAACCTTAGTATAATCTTTGTGATGTAATTTTTCCGTTCCTCAGTCAGTAGACGTCCAGTGGTCAAAATTCTAAGGTTCAACATTCAAATTAAAGGGTTTTTTTTGTTAAGTTTCTTTGTTGCTGTTTGTTTCCTGTTTTTTCTCGTGATGCACAATCGTACTTTATGTTCTACTACTATACAATTGCTTATATAGAAGAAACAGTGACCAGCGAAATTTGGCAGAATGACAATTTAACATTGCTATTTTTTATTGCGCATTTTCTTTCTTATTCAGTACAACAGTGAATCCTTGAAGTCTGAGCTTGTTGAGTCAAGAAGCCTTTCAGTGTACACATGTGACCAAGAAACTCTCACAGATTTGCAGTTGGTTGAGCTTGATGAGTTAGAAAGCTTCTATAGGCAGAAGCAGTTTGACCCACTAGAACACTCGAGGCGAGGGGATCTGGACATCCCCACAGCAGACACTTACTGTATGACTGACTTGCTTTGGGAGGATTTGGTCAACATGGAAAGTATTTACAGGAAGTACCTGAGTGGGTCGCCTGAAGGCTTCGGGTCAAATGATCTTGAAAGGGAAGATAAAGAATGCATGACTGATCTTGCTTGGCAAGAGTTAGCAGACTTGGAGGAAAGTTATAGAAACTATCTTGAAGATATGCCGCAGATGGATATCGTAGATGGTAAAGGTACAGGTAAAGGTGAGACAGAAACAGTAAATAATGAAACAATGACAGTCCTTGATCTTGAAGAGCTTGAGGTATTAGAAAGTAGCCATCAAAGATATCTTGAAGAAAAGATGTCTGTGAAATCAAGTGATGGTACAGAGACAATGACGGATATGATTTGGGAAGAACTTATTGAAAGAACAAACGACGAGATTTATTTGACTTTAAGTGAAGAGTTGAACAACAAATTGAAGGAAAGGGAAGGTGAGACGATTGAAGTAGGCATTATGACTGACCTTGCTTTGTCAGAACTTAGTGAAATGGAAAATAAATACTTAGAATATATAGCCATGGAGTCAAAGGTAAATGTACAAAAAGAAGAACCTGTTGAAGCCTTACCTGAAATTGTGCTGGACACATTCCCTGAAGATGTTACAAATAAAAAAGATAAATATGCGATGACAGAGCTGAAATGGGATGACCTTGTCAACTTAGAAGACAGGTGCCTTGGCTATGAACGTGATATAAAAGAACTTGAAGAGAGAGTTGCTGTCTTTGACGTCGAAAGAGATGAAAAGGGTACTTGTACTGACATGTCTTTTACAGATTTGACATGGAATGATATTATCAACTTACAAGACAAGTGCTGTGGTTATGAATGTATTATAGACGAACTAGAAAAGAAACTTGCTCAGTTTGAAATTGAAAGAACTAAAAAGGACAGTAGCACTGAACTGTCCCTGCAGGATCTTGCTGACGCCAGATTCGGGGTCGAGATGAAGGATGCTGAGACCATGACAGATGCAACAGTAGACGTGATGGAAAATGAAGGCTTGCCACAGATTGTGATGGAGACGTTTCCAGGCGAACGGGAGACAAAAGATGAATGTGACATGACGGAGGGAGTTTGGGATGAAGTTGTGGATCTTAAAAACACCTATCAAGATTACAGGCAGAATTTGGAGGAGATGAAGCAAAAGCTCGCACAGTTTGAAGTCGAGAAAGATGACAAAGAGAGCATTACTGACATAGCCATGCAAGACCTTGCGGACTTGGAAAGCATGTATAGGGAGCATTTGCGGGATGCAGATTCAGACTCAAACTCCCTGCTAAGTCACACTGAGAAGGAGTCCAGAGAATGCATGACTGAACTTACGTCACTCGAAATCACAGAGCTGGAGGATTTTTACATCGAGAATGCAGCACGTCAGATAGCATCTTCACCTATAGTAGAAAAATGGGAGCAAGAGAGTATGACGGATATCACCTTGGATGAAATGCATTACCTGGAGGAAACCAAAGAGCTTTATAGACAGAAAGGCGGCAGTGCTTTTGAAAAAGACGAGAAGTGCACAGAAACGGATCTGACAATTCAATACGTGGACTACATGCAAGAGATGTCCAGTCAGGCTGAGTTCCTTCTGGCTGTGGAGAAGCTTGACATGGCCACGATCACAGAATTAACCATCACTGACCTTGCACTATTGGAAGATGCTCAGGAACGCCACCTGAGCTGTTCTGCTCAGGAACTGAATACCCTTGACAAAGACGACAAGGGTGTAGCTACAGAGTTGACTTCTGAGGACCTGAAATACTGGGAAGACGTGGAAGCAACACACGAGGAATGTTTACTCGACAGGGACAAAAACGAAGCCAAAGCTGGAATGGACAGTTGGGAAAAGCAAGATGCAGAAATTATGACTAATTTCACCATGATGGATTTGCAGTATTTTGAGGAGGTGGATGCTGCACACGAAGAGTGTTTACGCGACAGGGAAGAAGAAGGAAAGACTGATGTAGAAATGCTAAGTGTTGAGATAATGACAGATTTGACCGTTTCTGATCTTCAATACTTGGAAGATGTGGAATTGGCTCATGAAGAGTGTCTTGTTGATAAACAAGAAGAATTTGAATCAAGACAAATTGCTGTGGAAAAGGAAAGTGTGGAAATTATGACGGATATGAGTGTGTCTGATCTTCAGTACTTGGAAGATGTTGAAGCGGCTCATGAAGAGTGTCTTGTTGATAAACAAGAAGAGTTTGAGGCAAGACAAATTGTAGTGGAAAAGGAAAGTGTAGAAATCATGACGGATTTGTCTGGTGTGGATCTCCAGTACTTGGAAGATAAACAAGAGGAGTTAGAAGCCAGAAGTGTGGAGAAGCAGAATGTTGAAATGATGACGGACATGACTGTTTCAGACCTGCAGTACTTGGAAGAAATTGAAGCAGTACACGAAGAGTGTCTTCTTGATAAACAAGAGGAACTAGAAGCAAAAGTTGTTGAAGGGAAGATGAACGGTGTAGAAATTATGACTGATTTGACTGTCTTAGATCTTCAGTACCTGGAGGATGTGGAAACCGCTCATGAAGAATGTCTTGCCGAGAAACAAGACGAATCAAAAGCGAGCGAGGTTGCAGTGGAGACGGAAAGTGTTGAAATTATGACAGATTTGACTGTGTCAGACCTACAGTACTTGGAAGATAAACAAGAAGAGTTAGAAAGCAGAAATGTGGAGAAGCAGAATGCAGAAATAATGACAGATTTGACTGTTTTAGACTTGCAGTACTGGGAAGAAATTGAAGCAGTACACGAAGAGTGTCTTGTCGATAAACACGAGGAGCTAGAAGCAAAAGAGATTACAACAGAGAAGGAAAGTGTAGCAATAATGACGGATATGACCATTTCCGATCTCCAGTACTTGGAGGATGTTGAAGAAGCTCATGAAGAATGCCTTGCTGATAAACAAGAAGAGTCAGAAATGGGAAAATTTGAAGTGGAGAAGGAGAGTGTAGAAATTATGACGGATTTAACTATTTCCGATCTCCAGTACTTGGAAGATGTCGAAACCGCTCACGAGGAATGTTTACTTGACAAGGCAGAGGGCGAAAAAGCTAACGTACATGACACTGAAAAGCAGAGTGTTGGTACAATGACAGACATGACTATCCGTGACCTGAAAAGTTTGGAATCGGCTTCTGATAAAGAAAAAAGCAAAGCACCAAAATTCTGGAGAAGAAGCTCAAGATCGTCATCTGTAAGTGATCATCAACATAATAAGAACACTATGACTGAAATGACCGGCGACATCCTTCAGTATTTTGAAGACATTGAGGTTCTCTACAAGGAAACTGTAATGGAGTTGGGTGAGTTTAAGAGTTTGCACTCTGTCGGTAAAGAGGAGAAAGATGTAATGACAGAGTTGACCTCTGAAGATTTAAACCATCTGGAAGAAGAGAGTTGGAAGGGTATGTTTGATGATAAAGAAATAATGACTGAACTAGCACATGATGATTTGGAATATTTGCTAGAGGTTGAAAGCTTGTACAAAGAGAGTGAGCTTCAACAAGAATCAAGGGGTATAGATGTTAACAGTGATGCAGGGACAATGACAGAGCTTACATTATCTTACATGGAGCTCATAGAGGAAGAATTGGACCGATTGAAACGCGAACATTCACACGAAACAGATTCATCTTGGGTTGCCATTCAACCGGATAAGGAAGATAAAGACGTAATGACTGAGATGACTGAATCTGAGCTGCAGTACTTGGAAGAAGTTGAAATTCTCTACAAGGAAAACATTGAGAAGCCAAAGGAAGTTGTTAGTAAGGATAATGCAGAGGTTATGACTGATCTTACAACCGCTGATCTAGAGTACTTTGAGGAAGCTGAGAATCTTTTGAAACAGATCAGTGGTGATGGCGGTGATATAGCAGCGATGTTGGCACCCAAAGACGACAAGGAGGTGATAACAGACCTCTTAGGCTCCGATATTGATCACCTTCTTGCACTGGGAGATGTGTATGGCGATGGTAACGGAGAGGCTCCTCTTGAAGTTGAGAAAGATGAGAAGGGCACAGAAACAGAGCTGACAATTGCAGACATTAGAGATCTTGAGGATCAGATGGATAGTGCAACTGAGGTGAAAGCAGTGCGTCCATTCCAGGAGTTTGTAAATGAAGATTTTAAGCCTGAAACACTTGTGGACTTACAATCAGAGTTGAATTATCTACCAATTTTCGATGAACCTGAATTCATTTCGGATGAAGAGGATGGAGAGGTCACCAAAGGACAGGAAACCGGGGTCATGACAGAGTTGACAATTGCTGACATTAGAGATCTGGAGGATCAGGTTGACAGTGCAAGAGATGTGAAGGCTACTCCTCCCGTGAATGAAGATTTTCAGATTGAAACACTTGAGGGGTTGCAGTCACAGTTGGAATATCTTCCAGTTTTGGACGAACCTGAGTTCATTTCGGATGAAGAAACAGAAAGGGAGGACCTCCAGAGGCAAGATACTGGGGTCATGACAGAGATAACAATGTCTCACTTGGAACATCTTGAGGCAGTTGACAAACATTTAGAGGAAATTCAGAAACAAGACAATTCTTCTATGACAGAGGTGACACTACCCGACTTGGAATACCTTGAAGTCATTAGACCAAATCACAGAGACGAAGTCTTGAAGTCCCCCGAGAGAAGTGAAACTGGCATTCAGTGTGAGCTGGAGGATTTTACCTCACTGATGCAAGAGCTAAGCAGGGAAGCGGAAGAACATGGTGAAGATATCCCAGCATGGTTTGTGACAGCCTTAAACATGAGAGAGCCTGGCGGAGGTTTGTGCTCAGTTTTGTGCATCACGCATGTGCATGTGCCTTATTAGCTTCACTCTTCTTGAAGAAGCATCTCCCGGCCGTAGAGAGAAGGCATAAGTATAAAGAAATAACGACTGTGTGCATGTTTAATAAATACCTTATGTAAATCAATAAAAGGATGTTTAAAGTTTAGTATGCATGGGAATTAAACAACGACTGTTTACTTTTGTTGTAAAACAGAGTACCTCTACTACTACTAAGAATTCAAAGTGTTAGGTACACAGTAAAGGTCGCCTTTAAATTAAATAGTAGTAATTCAAAAACCATCTGTAAAGTGTAAACCAGGCACAATAATGATGCACAATAGACTTCAATTTTCAAAGGAAGGGAAAATTTAAGCAAATTAGGGAAGTATTGGTGTGAATTAGTATATTCAACAGATTTAATGAAAACGATTCCAGAGGGTGTAATGAAAACAATAACAATGATGACCATAAGTAATAATAACATCACTTAACAACAATAGCATGTGGTGTAACAATAACGTTAACAATAAAGAAAGCGAAACAACAATTTAAACATAATTGGTTTTCGTAAACCCATAAACGAGACCTCCTTGCTTGTGAACAAAGTTATAATTTATACAGCACTAACTGAAAACAATATAACTATAACAAGCTAACTGTGACTAACACGTATGATTAAATTTAACCAAGGTGCATTAAATGTAACCTGATTACTGATAAGAATGGTGAAATGATAACCATTGACTTTTAACTATTGACTTTTAAATGTAAAACAGTGTTGATGGTATTAAGTTCGCTTCACCCAGCTGTTAAAAGCATGAAAAATGTTTAATCGGTAAAGTTCATCATCATGTAAGGTCTTTCTTTCAATTTTGAAAGGTATAGGCAAACTTGCCTATGAATCAGGAATTATCTTGCTTTCTACCATAAGCAATGAATATTGTTATGCCTTGCTTGTTTAAGACATTTTCCCTGATCTCTTGTACGCTTGAACTGAACACTTTAGAAGTCGTATGTCCTCTCTGGATCTACATATTCAGGGTGGGCAGCGTTATTTTTTAATTTTACGGAGTAGTTTTAATTTTTATTAAAATTTTACCTTATGTTAAAAAATAAAAGAATTTTATTTTTGATAATCAGTTTAAACCTGGATGGTTTAATTGGGAGTAGGTTTGCAGTCTGCTTTGTTCCACCCGTAATGCATTTTTTTTTTGTGAATCCCCGAACTATTTAAAACTGACTCTCATTTGCATACTTACTTACTCCTAACAGGCTTTAACCCTGTTCATCTTGTGGTGGGGCAAAGCAATTTTGATGAAGCTTTCCCAACAGACGAACATCCAGAGGTAAAATTCATATTGGAAAATGGAATTGAAAAGAAAACTGTTTCTAATGACCCCAACGATTCCATGGATCTCTCTGAAGAGGGACGCCTGCATGACATGCCCATTGATGAAACAGATCGTGATTCCTGGACTTCAGAGGAAGATAATGCTTGCTCCAAGGACGTTGGTATTCAGTGCGATCTTGTTGACGTCTTGGCCATGTTGGCAGAATATCAGAAAGACGCAAATGAGGATAACATGCCATTGTATGTGTCAGCCATGAATATGACACGAGATGGCACAGGTATGTCAATGACTGAAGTTAGTGCTTTAAATTGTAAAAAGTTTACTTTCAGTTCCTTACTTGCAAGAGCACCAGCTGGTGAATCAATAACTGCTCGTATACGGTCGGCAAACGCACCAATGTATCATGTACATAAAAAAAAAAAGGAGAATTGCTTTCTTTTGCCATTTAGTCTCTTCTGAAAATTGTCATTTATTTAGCTTGGATACTGCCATCTGGAGTTGTTTAGTGAAACCAATCCAATGTCATGTCATGTGGGTTCAGATATTTCTAGCATAGAGCATATGAGAAGAGTCATGAGCAATACTTGTATTCAGGAAACCGGTTTTCCGAACTGGTTTGTTTTGTTCCAGGGTCATGGGTGGCAGTTAAATCAAGAGAAACATCTTACCCCTTCAGAGGTTTCTCTTGATCTTACCATTTAGCCCAACAAAGGAGACCTCTTAGTAGGAAAAACCATGCAGAACCCGATGTTATAGCGTGCAGCGAACAATTGATTCAAAGAGAAATAGTTATGCTGATTGCAATGTTGAAGTTACTCTTTCTCTTTGTAGCCACTGCGGCAACTTGTCTGCAGCCAATTTGCCAGTTACATGCAGTCAAACGCATATTCTTCGGTTCGTTATGAGCGAAGTTTCAATAACCGTGTTAACACTAATTGCTTACAGGTTGCCCCATGTAAGAGCAAATTCATTGAATAATCAGTTACAATTCAATGTTCTCTTGGAGACTTGCCAAGTTTGTAGCATCATGTCTCCTTAAAATCAAATGAAATACAAGCGTCCAGTGTCTATTTTTATTATGTTTCAGGCTACGATCCAGTGCAAGTGATGTTAAGAGATCGTAGTGATTCTAATCCTGCGCAAGATGAAGCTGTTGATAAACAAAGTGGCAGTTTCACGATGGATTTGTCACGTCCTCCACCACCCCCCACGGGATCCACACTTGCTGGTGACTTCCCTCCAGCTGACGAAATAGAAGATCACCAGTCTGAGTTCCCTGAAGGTATGTAGCGAGTCAGGCATCAACAGAAAAACTTACCTCAGGGTTTATTTTAGAGTGAGGCATTGCGACCTTATTGCGGCATTACCGCAGTTATTTATATACTTGTCGTGGGTTCGATTTCCGCCGTGGTTGGAAATTTTGTGCGATCTCCTATTTCCTTACTAGGGCTAACGCTCAGTAGGAAATTCATGGGTTCACTTTAACAATACAACATGCACTCCAGAGTTAATTCTCTGATCTATCATTTGTGTCTTTAGTGCTAGCGGCACAACATTCATTTATACTTGGGTACACAATTTGCAGTAGCGGGTCAAACTTGGCGCACAAAATTTCGGTGTCAGGCGAGCCCATGTTCTCGTTACAAAAAAATGACAGTGGAGTCGCTTCTTCGAAAATGATCATTTATCTACCATTCGTTATGCAACTACAAAGTTAATATACAGTGGTGTATCTTAAAAGGAATTTACAGTGTAAAACGTATATTTTGCAGCACCAATTTACCATTAAATTTTACGTTTTTGTGTGCGAAGTTCAAGTAGTTCTAAAATCTCTGAGAGGTGGGTTGGTGGTGCTAGAAAGGGGGGGGGGGGGGTTGGTTGATACATGTGATGGGTCTTACTGCAGCAATAAATCTTGCAAAACAGATGTTGCTTACTATGACTGCATTTCTTTTCAGCCGACTCCCCCGATCCCTTGGTTATCTCTCAAGATGGCAGTGACTCTGTGTTCAACCGAACAGACGACTCGATCAACTACGCAGAGGAGAGAGATGTATTAACGGAAATGCCACAGGGAAGCAGTGCTGTAAACCGGTTTGACCGGTTTTTGAAGGAGAGAAAGGACTCCGAACTGCTGAATCTGCAGAAATTAAAAGAAAATCTTGATGAGAGTGGCAGCGGAGGGACAACGGATGTCAAGGTTAGATGTTGTAATTTTGTCAATTCCTGTCATTAACTCCCGTTAGAGCAAATTTCAGTTGAGTCTTTCAAGTGATTTACCGTTGCCTTGTTCATCTCTAGTACGTTCCTCGATGAAGGAGAAAATCATATGCACAGACTCTCTCAATCAGTTACAATTGGAAGTACACTGTAAAACCTGTCGTGACGTGCCCATACGTCCGCATTAAATCTTTGCGAATTGTGATTGGTTTTAATTGATTACTTTGTGAGTTTTACAAAAGAATTAAAGAGCAACATGGTGAGAAATTAATTACTTCATGTAATTTTAAATGAAAGACAAAAGTCCGTTTGAGATATGGAAGAAGTGTTAGTCTCGTGAGACTAGAGTAGGAAGGAACACCTTCAGAGCGCAACCTTTCTTACATTTTTCAGACTTTGAAGGATCTGGAAGAAGAAAACGAACTTCTCAGAAGACAGGTGCAAATGTTAAAAAACACAACAGTAAGTCTGTCAGCGATTATTGTGAAATAGGTGACCCTGAATATTATCAGTCGTGCGCTCTAGTTGTTTTTACTTCTTGGAAATCAGCTTATTTTCAACTTATTAAGATGTTACCGAAATGGGTATTCGATTGAAAAGCCAGGTGGCTCTAAACCCCCGTATTGCCATAATTTTTATTTCAAAGAAATAGCTTGTGTTGTGTTACAACTTAAAAATACGATTCTAATAATAAATAATATATACTAATAACACTAATACTAATAATACGTATAATAGAAGAAAGGTCCTCACAGTTAGTTCGCAACTTAAGCAGTTGCAAAAGAAAGCCTGAAAAAAATTCTTGCCTGAACGGGATTTGAACCCATGACCTCTGCGATGCCGGTGCAGTTCTCTACCAACTGAGCTATCAAGCCAACTGGGAGCTGGTTATACTGTGAGTTCGTATATACGGGAATATAAGAGTTCCTAATATACAGGTATACTACGAACTCACAATATGACCAGCTCCCAGTTGGCTTGATAGCTCAGTTGGTAGAGAACTGCACCGGCATCGCACAGGTGATGGGTTTGAATCCTGTTCAAGCCTGAATTTTTTTTCAGGCTTTCTTTCACAACTGGTTAAGTTGCGTACTAACTGCGAGGATCTTCCTTCTATTTGATCTTTCATCCGCAGTTCAAAATATATGTTTCATATATTCATATTCATTTAATACTTATACAGTTAAGTAGACAATAGAAATGTTATCCTTCTCTCGAAATGTTTGAGGGAATTCAAGGTTACAGTGTGGGCGTTCTTCGAACTTTCCCCTCAAACTCTCCTGTGCTGTTACATTTTGATAACATGGCGTTAAAGCGTTCCAAATAATGGGTCCTGTGCTACAAATTATTGCAGCATAATCCTTGAGTCTACAATGTAGACTGTTGAAACAACTATGAAATGGATAATTCCAGACACGACTGTTTTTAGTGACTTGGCCTTTGAATGGAAATGAGGCTAAAGTTGAGTTTGTTTTGATACAAACCTTTCTTCTTTGTAAATGTAGATAATGATCATCAGAAACTATTAAGCACAAGAATAAATACCTCTTACTAACCGAATGCGAGGTCCGTGCTGTAAATTACGGACAGAGTTTTTTCCTGTTGATTTATGGACCAAGGAGCGCGGGCCATAAATCAACGGAGAAAAACGAGGATCTGTAACTAACAGTACGGACCGAGAAAACGAGGTTAGTAAGATATTTATTATATCTCTGAGGTTAAACTTTCAAGTTTAGCGGGCCGTACAATGAAATACGGCCCACAAAAATAACCAATCACACCGCGCGTACTAACTGAGAGATACATTAAACACCCGCATAAAAGAACAAGTGGATTAAGAACCTCCGGGCTGAAATTCGTCATATTAGACACCTGTTATATAAGAACCTTACAATAAATATATGAAGAGTTATTCAGGCTGATCTTGAAAAAAGTAGGTTCTTAAATGTGGGTGTTTACTGTATAATAAAATGATTTACACCTGAAAAGCAGGAAGGTTTTTTTTGTGATCAAAACAAGGTCAACTCTAGCTTTGCTTCCTGTCAAAGGAAACACTGAACTATAAAACAGGTGAGCTATGTTACTGGCGCTGATTTCCAGCTTACGAATGTATGAAACGTGTGAAATTCATTTTCTTTTCAGAATGCTGAAGAACTCGAAAATGAGATAGCTGTACTTAAGGAGCAAGTCGAGGTATTAAGTGATTAAATTGGTTCACTGAAGTTTTAAAACAGTGTATATTGTAATTGTCGGTTGTATTTTCGTTTGTAGTCTGCGAACGATTTGGTGGAGGAAAACCAATTGCTGAAAGAGGAAATTAATATCTTGAGAGAATCAGCGGTAAGTAGCTTTAGCATGAAAAGTTGTCACTCTATGTTGAGTTTTTTTTAGGGTAGTGTGGGTGAGGAGGTGGGGGGGGGGGGGAGTGCAGATCACGTTTTGCAGAAAATAGAATGGTCATTCTTAATTTCCAGTTCATTATCTTTCACAATACTTTGCTTGGTGGGTACAAAATTGCATTTCGTGACAAATTATAAATGCAGGACTTTCTGGCTTCGTTGGTAATGATGGAGGAAGAAATCTCTTGAAAAGAAAACTGTTAGCAGATTTCGGTCCAGTTGGGCACCTGTATTGCACTCGATTTGTTTCGGGGTTCTGTCACTGTACGTCTGTGTGTTTGCACTGAGTCAACGCAGTAAGGAAGTGCAAACAAGAGGTTTTAATTCATAAGCTGACTTCAACATAACTATATACTGAACATGCATGTAATTATAATGTAATGAATACCTATTGTAATGTATATGTCACAAAAACAAAGACTATCGTTAAAAAAAAAAAAAGAAAACAGAAAAAAAAAGGTAATGAAGATTGCGCTTCATGGCCACTTTGACGTGATCACGGTACATGATCGAGGAGGAAAGCATCATTTCCCTTTTCACGACAAAAAGTATGGCAAAGTACAGCTCTTTAAATTACCCCATACCACGCTCTATGTTTTTTTTTAAAAATCTATATTAAACATTTTTTCTCGTCGTATTTTTCTATAGTTACTTGAAGATGTAGAGGAGGAAAATGCATTGCTCAAGGAAAAAATCAAAATGCTTGAAGAAATGGTGGTGAGCAAACACTGTCCTTTTTCTGTCATGTATTTGACAGGAACATCTCAGGGCAAGTTGAAAACATTACTATGATTCTGGTTGCCCGACTGATCCCCATGTTCTAAGATTTTAAATGGTCTTAAACGACTCCCGCCCTTAAAGTTCTCGCCCTTGAAGTCTTAAAGTGGTCGGTGTGACTGCTGGGAAACGTGCTCAGTGATCCCAAAGATCTGACGATCGTAGTGATCAACCTTTAACCAGACTCTAGTAGTTTGCAATAGGCCATTTCCGAGTTGCTTTGAGCCTCATTATGAAAGCGAGGCTAAGTGCAAAGCTTTTCATATGAAAATTGGTTTTGTTTGCATATGAATGAAAACTAATTGTCATAATAAAAACTTTGCACTTAGCCTCGCTTTCATAATGAGGTTCAAAGCAACTCGGAAATGGCCTATTGCTTCAATCACTTGCATCGCGGCATGCCCTATACCCTTGTGATAGCTGTGATCGTTAAGCGCTCTTCCAGCGGTCATGTTGGCCATATGGAAACAAGGTTTTAGAGTCGAGGTCGTCTGAGTCGGTCTGTCTGGAATTCCTCCCATTTGTGCCCGTTTCAATTTAAATTTAATCAATGTATTTCGTTTTTTAGGTCGCTGATCAGGATGTCAAGGCAGTTGAGAAGGAGAACGAAGAACTGAGGGACAAAATCAAAACTCTTGAGGAATCTACGGTAAAATACAGTATTTTTGAAAACTGCTCTATTCCTTTAAAGACCCAGTGATGTCGACAACTTTGGCAGTCGCACAAGAGCTTGCTCGCAGGCCAGAAAAATTGAAAGGGGCTGAAATTCGTGAGTTTTCGATACTCGGTGCAATGCAACTGGAAGCTGGAGATGCTTCACCCCATCATCCAGAATGGTAAAATTATGGCTAACTTAATTTGGACAACGTGACTCACAAGTTTCTGGGAAGATTTCATTGAAATTCGGTGGTTCCTTCGTTCGACCTCTTTTTGAACTAAAACTAAAACTAAATCAATACTTACTGATTTGTCGATATGTCCTTCTATTTATTTAAGAATACTGAAGACCTTGAAAGGGAAAATGATTTCCTAAAGGAACAAGTGGAAATGCTATCAGCTGAACCGGAGGTAAGGCTGTTTTTCAGAGTTTTGAAATCTATACGATGTCAGCGTGCGCACTACCTTCGTGGAAAGGTCCTTGTTTCAATGCTTATTATGATTTAATGGTAAGTGCGGAAGTTATCGAAGACACCTTTTTTTTTCCAAACGTCCTTGATCTTGTCAGTGATTGGGGTCAGGGACCGCATAGAACACATGAATACTCCGTCAATAGGCCATTTCCCAGGTGCTTTGTGACCTCATTATAAAAACGAGGCTAATTGCAAACTATTTATTATGGAAATTAGTTTTCATTCATATGTAAATGAAACTAATTTTGACATGAAAAGCTTTGCACTTGGCCTCGCTTTCTTAATGAGGTTCACAGTGACTCAGAAATGGACTATTTTCGGTCACTGTTCTAGAAGAAAACAACATCTGGTGTTGTGGATATGGATAGGCGATATAAAGCAAATGAGCCGGGTTCGAGGCGGACGCTATTTTGATTTTGAATTCTTTTACTGTTAAGTTTGAAATGAGATGTCCAAGATGTTGAAGTAAGGTGTCCAACCTTGTTTTGGAGTATTGATTCTAGTAATAATCCTTTGAGATACGCGTATTTACAAACCCTCACCCAAAGGGGAGCGCTTATTGGAGGAGGGGTGCTAATTGCAAATCAACTTGTCAAATTGTTTCTTTTTCACATTCATTGTTTCAGAGAGTAAAAGAACTACAGGAGGAAAACGAAATGCTCCACGAAAAAATCCAAGCGCTGGAGGAGTCAACTGTGAGTTACATGAAATAAATTGTTAATTTTGGTCCTTACGATGCTTGATTTTTAATCTCATTCTTCGCCACATTAAAATTTTCCTAGACAGTACTCCATTCAGCACTTGTGATCAACTCGCATCTTGTTCCCCATCTGAGTTGCTGGAGACTTATTGACAAAGGGCAGAATTCCTCCAGTTTTTCTAACAGTCCAAAGAGGTTCGAGTTTGCCCGGTTGAAATAAACTGCAGGGACTGTAGAAGTATGACTTTTCATGCCTGTCATTTTCCTATGTTTTGTTTGTTTTCAGAATGTGGAAGAAGTTGTAACTGAAAATTCACTTTTGAAGGAGCGTATTGAAACTATGGTGGAACAGAAGGTTTGTTAATCTCTTCATTTAAGGCGATTTCATGCGAGAAGAGTTTCCGAGATCCTAACTTCCTCGTTCACTCTTTACAACCATTTCTTGCGCGTTTTCGCTGACTGTCATACTCTCTCTAAAGTTTGATCTGCTCTAGTTTTCATAGAATAAAAAATAAAAGTTCGAATTGTTATTCTCATTCGACTGCAAACTAACGTGTACTAGATCTACTCCCATGCGCTTGTTTGAATTCTTATCAATTTAACGTTTATTATTTCAGAGAATGAAAGAGCTAGAGGAGGAAAACGAACTGCTTCACGAAAAAATTCAAGCGCTGGAGGAGTCCACTGTGAGTGATTTGAGATGTGTTGTTAATTTTCATGCTTTAGTTAATACGTTGCTTGATTCCCAATCTTATCTTTCGCCATGACTGTTTTTAGAGAACACTCTTTTCAACACTCACAATCAACTCGCATCTCGTTCCCCATCTAAGTTGCTGGAGCCTTGATTCCTCCAGTTTTGTTATTAGTCCTTAGAGGTTCGGTTTTTTTGTTTAGACATTGTTTAGCAATTCCTCCAAAAGCTAAGCATAGCTTGTCTAGGTTCGAGTTTGCCCTGTTGAAATCTGTACAATTTTGATGGAAAAAACGTTGAAAATTGCATTGATAATGTTTATTTTTACCGTTAATTCTTTGGATTTCTGCAAAAAGCAGGCACTATAAAAAGGATGGCGTTTCCTGCTTATCACATACATCCGATGACTTGTTTGTTTTCAGAGTGTGGAAGACCTTGCAACTGAAAATTCGCTTTTGAAGGAGCAAATGAAAACTATGGTGGAACCAGAGGTTGGTGGATCTTTTCTTGTACGCCCATATAACACAAGAGGGAGTATCCGAGAATTGATGACAACCCCCAATTCTTTCACTCCCATACTCAAGTCTTGCGCGTTTTCGTTACTGTCCTGCGCTCCCAAAGAGTTTGATTTGCTCAAATTTTCATAGAGTCAAGGAAAGTTCGAACCTTATTCACGTTCAGCCGCTAACTAATGCGTATTAGATCGACTCCCTTGCGCTTACCAACATCATCTCGATTAGTGTCGATTAGTGTCTCACTCGTGTTACATTAATCACTGAAATAAACAAGTCTTACGCTAGGGAAATAAACTTTGTGTTTTGTATGCTTCAGAGAGTGAAAGAACTGGAAGATGAAAATGAAACGCTGAAAGAAAAATTGCAGATCCTGGAAGAATCTTCGGTGAGTCTGACGACGTTTTAGTTGTAGCGCGCTTCTCAAGTTCGGTTTGACCACATTTGCTAGCGGTACATGGTACAAAAACATCGGGCAAGTTCTTGTGATATCGGATAACTGTCGTCGCAGGCTTGAACGGGATTCGAACCCATGACCTTTCCGATACCGGTGCATTGCTCTTCCAGTAGCTGAGGACTTACAGTTGTTACACGTCCTGAGAAACTCTACACAACGCGACAGATTGTTTATATTTTGCGCTTGTCATTTCAGAGAACAAAAGAACTAGAGGAGGAAAACGAAATACTTCACGAAAAAATCCAAGCGCTGGAGGAGTCTACTGTGAGTGATTTGAGATATGTTGTTAATATTTATGCTTACGATACTTGATTCTCCATCTTATCCCTCGCCATAAATGTTCCTAAAGAACACTCCGTTCGACACTTTTGACCAACTCGGATCCCCCCTCCCCCCCGTTCCCCTCATCTTAGTTGCTTGAACCTTATTGATGAAGGGGAAGGATTCGTCCGGTTTCGTAATTCCACAGAGGTTCGTGTTTACCCTGCTAAAATCTTTTTAATTTTGATGTAACGAACGTTTGATACTGGATAGATAACGTTCTTTATAACAAACTCTCGTTGGATTTCTACAGCAGCAGGGGCTGTAAAAGTATGACATGCTGAGATGATCATGCACCTTCATTTGTTTGTTTTCAGAATGTGGAAGAGCTTGTTACTGAAAACTCACTATTAAGGGAGCGAATTGAAACTATGGTGGGACCCGAGGTTTGTTAATTTTTTCTTTAAATGCATCAGACCAGAACGATTTTCCGAGAATTTGATGAGAGCTTCCAGCTTATCTAGCTTACTCGTTTTCGTCGACTCTCCTGCGCCTTCAAAAAATTTAATTTCCTCTAGTTTTCAAACAATCAAGGAAAGTTCGAACTCTTATTTTCATTGTCATGTGTACTCTAACGACTTCCATGCGCTTTTAAAGTTTGAATTCTTATCAACTTAGTCTCGTTTTGTCTCACTCGTGTTACGTTAACCTTGAAATCTTTTAGTCTTTCACTCGTGAAATAACATTTGTGTTTTGCATCCTTCAGAGAGTAAAAGAACTGGAAGATGAAAATGAAACGCTGAAAGAAAAATTGCAGATCCTGGAAGAGTCTTCGGTGAGTCTAACAGCTTTTTATTTCTAGTGTTTTCTCAAGCTCAATTTGCTCGCGGATTATTAACCTGCACACTTACGTTTAAAGACTTTTGCAGATACAAAATTCTGTATTCGAGTATAATACGGGAGCAAATCGAATTGGAATCGAATAAGGGTCGTGTACGCCTTTATGGTACAGTGGATACTCGCTTTACGGCCGGGTCAGGGTGTTAATATCCACCTTGTTAGTACAACTGCTTCGTTTTTGGCAAAACAGAAGCTCATACAGTCGTTCACTCGTGTAAAAACCGATTAAATCCGAGGAGACGGTATTAAAATACGGCGCCTTCCGAATGAGCCTTGGGTGCATGTTCGATCAGGCTGGATTTTTAGGCTTGCGTATAAGCCAAATTTTTGTCGCGAAGGATTAGCCGTCTAGATGAGTTATCCAACAGAGGCGTAACTCTAATAAAGAATAACTTAAGCCACCCATTCGAAACTTTGACTACTGTGTAAAGGTTTTATAACTTACTGTAGTTACTGTTATACACTCAGTTAAAATCATTTTGTTTTTCAGAATGTTGAAGATCTTGTCAATGAAAACGCATTGCTGAAGGAACAAATTGAAATCATGGAAGAAGCCGGGGTATGTGATTTTGTTTAAAAAGTTAATAAGCTATAGAGCTGATTATAGAAAACTGTATTCACTAGAGTTTTGTTTTGTTTTACGTGAGTGAAAACTCATATGAAGCGGGAATCGCGCCTATAGAGTGTTTTCATTCACGTGACTACTGGCCATATTGGTTTACTGAAACAAAAGAAAGTATTTACATAAAAATAGAGTTCAATTCCCAGAGGTTTAGTTTGGGACACCAACATGGCCGCCATTTCTTTGTTTTGGGACACCAACATGGCCACCGTGACGTGATGTGAAAACACTCTATAACCTTCACACACCAGTCAGATGCTCCACCACTGAGCTGTGGGAGACTGGAGGCGAGCTAGGTCATTTATTAGGTTCATTTGTTGCACGCGCTCTACATTTCGTACCTATGAGTAATGACGAAAGCATCCAGTCTGCTGGTAAAGAGAAATATGGTAAATGTGTCCCCGATGGGAATCGTAACCATGACCCTCGCACACCGGTCGGATGCTCTGACCACTCAGCTACTGGGAGGCTGGTGCCGAGTGAGGCCATTTAGACCCATTTACTCAAAGCTCATGTATGACAAGCATCCTGCATTCTGCAGCTAAGATTAGTTATGTCGAATGCGCCAAGTTTTTTACGTTTTGCATCTTTCCCTTGATCGGAGCTGTTATTCAACATTTTCTAATTGCTTTTAGAGGGAAAAAGATCTGGAATATGAAAACGATCTGCTGAAGGAGAAAGTACAGATGCTCGAAGAGTCTGCCGTAAGTCAAAGCAAAGCCTGGTCCACAGCTTTTAACAGAAATGTAATAGTTTTCATAAGATTCTAATTTCACTGGCTCTCTTTATGTCAGTAACATCTGTGTTGTTTTTGGCCGGGCAGTGGAATCGAATTGTTAGCCTCCTGCACTCCTACATTACTTTACTCATACGATTTTACAGCATTAGATGTGTTTCCGATAATTTCGTGTACAATGTAAAAAGTGGGTGGCTAGTGAATTCCCTCAGTGAAGTATCACGGGGATCCTGACCTTTTGTGGTGAAAATGGTGCGGGGACCTTCACTTAGTTACAAAATAATTGTACAACATCAAGAAAAAGAAATCAACTAAATTCTTGATAGGAACAAGTCATGACCAGCTCTGGTGCATTTTGGAAACGAAAAACGCGAGAACTTGAAAACAGTTAGCCTACCTTTTTTCAAGCTGCAGTCCATTCTAACTCAGTCCATCTGTGGTCAGAGACGCTCATCGACAGTCTTAGTACGCTGGGGTGACAATCTATAACAACAAATTCGACCAATACTTTTATGTTTCTGTTGATAGAAAAACAACAACAACAACAACAACAACAACAAATACCCTTCGGAGTATTTGATACAACACGAGATTCCCGTGATACTTCCCTTTAAGCATCGTTCAGCACAAGGCCTTACTTTAACGAAAGAACCCTTTGCTTGTTCAATAGTGACAGTAATAAAATTAGCCAACCAAGCTTCTTTTTCTTTTCTTTTTTTTTTTTTTTTATCTCGCTTTGTAGACTATAGAACGACTAGGAAACGAACAAATGGTGGAGAAGCTGCAAGATCTTGAAGAATCCACTGCGCGGGTAAGTAACGGAGACTAACAACAACAACAACAATTTATTTTATAAATTCGGATTACATAAGGGGCTTGTCCTGCAAAATAGCCACAAAGCTAGTCGAGGTGAGGTGAGAGGTGAGGTGATTATGCCTTCGATGTATTGCAGGTTGTTGAAAGACTGGAGGAGGAAAACAGCATGTTAAAAGAAAACATTCAGATCTTGGAAGACTCCACTACTGTAAGTTCTCTTTTTATGGTTTTATTTTAATAATATTTAAATGAATGTAAAATTCTGTGAAAGTCAGTCTTATTTATTGAATCTCAAAGAAAACAAATATTACTCACCATTACATGCGATTATTACACTACACCGATTACAGACTATTTACAGAAACATTTAGTCATACACACATATATAGTAATACAGAAGTCAATCATACTTTGCTTGGCACTTAGATACCGTGTTTTGTTTCTGTAGAATATGAACGATCTCGAAGATGAAAATGTACGCCTTAGAGAGAAGATTGAAGGTCTAGGCGGCTCGAAGGTGAGTGTACACGTTGTTTTATACTTTATGTTTTTGTAAGGTTTAGCAGGGTTATGTAATCTAACCTTATTGAATCGAAAGAGCAATCCATAATTGATCAAAAATGGACAAACAGCCCCCTCCATACCCCCGTCAAAAAAAAAAGTTATTGAAAGAACAAGTAGTCATTTTAGAAATGTCATAAGGTTGTTTTGTTCTAATTAAAAGATTATTTCGTCTTATAGAATACTCAGGAACTTGAAGAACAAAATGCTTCACTTAAAGAAAAAATCCGACGTTTGGAGGAATCATCAGTAAGTCTTAGACATTTCCGTCATTTTCTGCCATTACATTAAATACTTGCTACATACCAAAGTTTTAACTATATCTTTTTGTGTGATATTTATTTTTATTTTTCAATAAATTAAAACAATTACGTATACTATTGATGTGCACGTGTGCAATAGCAAAATGCACTAAAGGCAAATAAACTTAGAAAAGCCTATTAGTGTCGAATAAAAAATCTCGCTGCGATGACGAACCAAAAAATAAAGAAAACAACCACAACAACAAAAGAAAAACAAAACAAAACAGGTTTGCAATAAAAGGAACTTCCTGTTATAATATTAAGCTTTTGCCAGATTTTTATTGAGATTAAGAATCGTGATGTTATCTTAACGAGATTTGCTAAAACCGCAATAGTTCATCCGAATAGAGGTGGTCTAAAGTCGTTACTTTAAAGGCTTATCTTTACAGGTACCATGGTTAACCTCAGTTGTTTATTCTCTTGTCCTGATGAGAGCCTTTGATGGACGTTTCATTTTTATGCTTTCCCTGAAAGGAAAGCAAAGATATTAGGAATCAAATTAGAAAATTATAACATAATTTGGTCGATTCAATTTTGACGCCAAGCCAAAGGTTCGGAAACAATCTCGCAAAATTGGGTTTATTAGTTCAGTTAAATTTCGTCGAGATTATAAAACAAGGAACATGTTCTCGATTCTGGGTGAATGAAATTTTTCTTTGTACATAGAAACTTCTATGCGCACATTTCGCGTAGCTTGGCTAAGTTGGACTGAGAAGATCTGAAGCTGGAGTAAAGGAGAATTTTTATGTTTTCCAGAATGTTACAGAGGTGTTCACTAGTTTTGGCTTGTGTTTTGTATATTCTGTATTGAAAATCAAATGCCTTTTGACATTAATAATTATGTGATTTTTTTTATTTCTTTTATTTTAGCAAGTTGTGGATGTGCCTAATGAGGAGTTCGAGCTTCTGAAGTTGAAGATAGAGCAGCTGAAAGAAGCAGAAAAGGTAAAAGTAAAAAAAAAAACAACAACAAAAAAAAAAAGACTCAATCTGGAATTTCAGAGACCAGTGGTTAAGACCAGAAAGATTTAGTGGACGATCTGACAGGACTATTTTGTGAGCCTAGGCTTCATACTAAAGATTTAATACTGAAATAAAGCGGCAGCAATGCTAGATCCAGCTAATTCGTATACCTGTATGGATCTGTCCTCAGAAAATTGGGGAACTGAACGAGGCTAACATGGCTTTGAAGGAAAGAATGGACCTCCTTCAGATGGAAAAGGTACGTTGTGTAAGTGATGTGTAACGTGGGTGATATCAGGAGAGGGACAGACTGCAACTTTTTATTTATTTATTTATTTATTTATTTATTTACTTACTTACTTACTTTTTTTACTTATTTATTTATTTATTTATTTACCTGGTTGCCCCACTTGGGACTCTTTCTTGTTTTTGATGCTAACGTTTAAATCAGTTTCTTTTGACTGAAAAGACTTCTCACATCATCGTAGCATGCAGGGTGTGAGATCAGGTGATCAATGTTTTAATAGCACCATTGAGAGGGTTGTTTGCGTATTTATGAAGGTCCTTTAACGTCTTGCACTTGGTTATTTTGTGTTACAGAAAAATGTGAGAGACAACTGGTCCGAAATGGATCCCTCTGAGCAACTTGGAAAGGTGCGTTTTAGTTAAAGACGGATAAAATTTGTGACGGTGGGGTTGGGGGAGGGGGGGGGGGGGGGGCTGTTATAAAGGTTTAGCAACATTCATACCAAACTCTTGTGAACAGGTTTTGTGTTTGTCGTTTATCGTGGATCAAAGAGTAAGTGCACACACAACAAATTTACTTACAATAATTTGACTTTTAATTTGAATTTATAACATGAAACTAACTTGAACTTTAATCTTTGTTCTTGAACTGTTCATGCCTTTATAGCAGAAAGGAAAAAAGCCCAAGCATAATTTAAACATGTATATCCTCGCCTTAAGTTAAAAAACGTAACTTCGCCATAAATTCTTTTTGAATTTGATTATAGTAAAACTAAACGTTTCATCCTTTTCAAAGTATCCTACCGAAGACGTTTCCTGCTTCAAGCTTGGGTCGGAAAAGGAAGGAATGGCGCTACTGTTTTTAAAAAAGTTGAAAACTAACTTATACTAGAAATAAATTATATCGTTTGCTGCTTATAAATGCCAAGCTTTTTGCGTCCACGTATTTGTCAGTCACCCTTCGAGTAAAGTAAAACCAACTGAATAAATCTTACAGCCCTAAGTCCTAAGGCTTCCGCAAACAAGGAAGCATTGCTGCAGAGATGTTTTTACAAAGACATTTTTTTTCTTAATGTTTTTCTCAACATTTATTGCTTGAACATGTTAAACCAACCTTAATTAAACACTTGTACCCAGGTTCGTCTGTTGTTAGTTAAGGAGCTTGGGCTCACGACTTCAGAAGTTGAGAGTGTCCTGGGGTCATGTGACCTTGAAAGTCTCGTGTCTTCCGGAATGGCCACACCTCGCGCTGATTTTAACAGTTTGGGTGAATATTTTGAGCAGGTAATTATCTCGGAAAAGTGTGAACATGAGCATAGGCTCTTGCTCGACAATTTTTTCATGGAGAGCGGACTGCTGTACTGACTGTGCACAGCCTATCAGATAAATAGGTCTTAAATTAAACTCGTCTATAATCGTTTTAATTGTTAACTGCTTAAAATCAAATTTCTAACGGTAAAACTAAAGAATGGTATTTATTGTTTAAAGAATATTAAACATTCTAAAACTAAATAACATTCTCTTGTTAAAATGTTACGGTTAGTTTTGAGTTGACGAATTATTGTAAAACGTTTAGTTTTAAAGTCATTGCCCAGGTAGTCTTATTGATGTAATAGTTGCTTTAACTATGAACTGCCTGCTAACTAGTTATTAGGACTATGAAATCTAGTTCCAATTGCAATTCAGTAGACCCTTTGCATAATTTGATCAAGATCTTGATAGGAAACATCATCATTTGCAAGTCTAAAACAAGCACTTTCCAAATTATAGTTCTTTAATCGGTTCTTTATCTAATTGTTTATGTTTAAAGGCTGACAGAGGAGTTCAAGCAGAGTCTGATGTTTCCGCGTCAATACAGCGTCTACCGGGCATATCCGGGGGAGGTAACATACTGAGACTACTGGAGGTTACCCGGGATGGTTCTATACCAGAACATATTGCTAAGGTATACCAGGATTGTCTTGGATTATCTTTTTGTGCGTTTGAAAATCGTGACTTTTTTGATCATTTCTGTTGTTTTCTTTGCTCCTTTTCTTAACCAGGAACTCGAACAACTAAAAGAAGAAAACAGGGAACTGTACGAAGAACTCATGGAATTAAGGAGAAAGATTAGGGTAGGGAGTTACCTTGTAAACGGAATTTCTTCTCTTTTTTTCCCCCAAAAGGGAGTATTTCATGGAGATGCTAATGTTTTGTGGTCAAAAGTGTGTTGAAATTAAAGCATTCACAAGTCTACAAATACAGCTGTGTTTCATTGCCTCCGGCTATTTATAGCGGCGTTCGTCAAAGCCTCTTGCAGCCTGAAACGTCTTATGATGGACTCTTACACGTATGATCTCAAAGACTCTCGAGTCTAGATAATTCAAACTGTCATTGCTGTCTCTCGCTATCTGTAGGGCTTGTTCAAATGGTTTGTACTTTGTTTTCTTTCATCGCTCGTTCTCCGTTGTCCTTATTTTAAAAGTGGCCATCACTTGCGGGACGCGCCGTCTGTATCAGACGGATAGAACGTTTTGGCCGATCCAGATAGAGTCGGACTTACTCAATTGAGCCAAACGTCGAACTTATCATGAACTTAATTCGCTCAGTTTAGTTCGTCTCGTGAAGTTCGATGTTGACCCGGATCTTAGAAACATCTTTACTTTCGGTTTTTGGTCAAGCCTCGGCCAAAAAAATTGAGGCTTTTACAAAAGCAATTTGCTAGTTCTTTTGCGTTGTTGACACAAGTCGTTTTACGTGGTTTTTTGAATGCCAAAAAACTCACGTCACCATCAGAAATTACTTCATTGCTTTGTTAATTGAGATCTGTGTACAATAACACTCAGCCATATTGAAAGCCTTTGTTTGACAACACTCAGAAAACACTGAATAATTTTCGACAACGCATAAATTATTTTAGATTGATTATGCTAATGCGTAACAGCGATGGTAGCGACGAAACAGTTCGGTAGTTTTGGTCTCCAAAGCCACTCCGGACACAAAATACAAGGTTTGTTTGTGTTTTTATTGTAGTTGCATAGCTTTCTTTAGCACGACTGTGAGTTGTTTTTTGGTTTAGAGTTCATAGAATCAAAAAGTCAAGCGAGCGTTGCTTATTTGCTGCATTCGGTTCTCTCGATCTCTCTCAATGTTGACCATGTTTACGTTCGGATGCAATATCACGCGTGTCTTATTTTCCTGATACGGCAAGTTATCTCATGGCTGTCCGGTCTGTATATTCGTATGTCGAGTGTTGTTATCTTTTCTGAAGTATCCATGATTCTTTCCTTGATGGTCTTGTTCCTCTTCTATAACAACAAAAATGGAGACGCGTGAACTCAGACAGTGTCAGGTTGTCAGCTCTATTTTTAGAGACAAAATCCCAGCAAATTTATTTTGATTTTCCTTGGTCTTGGACTTATTTTGTTTTTATTTAAGGGTAGTCCCGGTGATCTGTAAAAACTTGGTCTTCGTCTAATTTCATAGAGCTCTCCTAGAACAGATATACACACTTATATTGCTTCAGTTAATTTCTAATTTCAGCTACTCATTATTAAGGTGGCGAATATTGCTACTGTAGTTAGACAGCCTAATTGGAGCAACTTTTCTTGTTAATATCGTCCAAAATATTGGGCTTTCATATGCATTTTATAGTAAGCGCCAAGGATATTGGGCTTCCATGTTCATTTAGCAAGCGATACTTTAATTTGTTGAAAGTATTATATGTTTATATTTTGTGGTTTCCTGAACGAATATGCTAAAATATGGAAATCAAAACACGTGGGATTATTCCGTCAGCATAAGCTCAGTCGATGTTTGTCTTTATAATTGAAGTCAACAAATGTCTGCATCCCCGTGGTGTGATTCTGTGTGCGAATAATTCTTTCCTTTCTTTGGCAAAATGAGCGACAAACTTCAAGTTGTTTAAAAAAAAAATGCGTCGTGTTGATTTCACGGAACAAAGGCTTTGTTAATTGCAGACGCATGAGAGAATTGTACAACCAACTGTTGTTTTCGTGTCAGTTATTAATTAAATTTTCTGAAGAAACGTTTGGATGAACTTTTGGACACCAGTTTTCCGTTTTCTATAACGCTGTGTTTTTACCTAGGTAGTGCGTTTTAATACAAACGTTTTAAAAAGGGAATCGGATTTCGAAAAAGGAAATTGACAGTAGCTTCTACCACTTCAACCAGAATTGCCCAAAAATGTCGAACATCTTTTGGGATAATGTCAATAATTTACTAACAGGCGGGTAAATAATGAAAGCGAAGTCGTCAAATAACTGTAAAGGTGTAGAACGAAATTATTCAGAGCTATCGTTGGGAAGCGCACTGAAGATGCCTTAACTAGAAACTGGGAAAGATTACACCTTGTAGTTATAAAAAAAATAAACTTATATGGATTGGTGCTGCTGATGTGCTGCTGAATTGCTTTCGTTGAATGGTCATATTTTAGGATGTCATAACACCAACTCAAAAATTCAGAACTACCGAAATACTTTGTACAGAAAAAAAAGTAAGCGGGGCTGCAAGAAAGTGCAATTCAACAGCTTTTTGAATGGTGCCGGTGTAGGATATCGTTCTCTGACAAACAATATAACTGCTACCTTGAAAGAGTTTGGTACAAGTTCTACATTGATAGGGGCATTCGGGTTTTTTTTTCCGAATATGCCTGTGTCACTTATTGGTTAATACATCATTCTCATTTATTCACCTGGCTTAAAATAATCACATTTATTCCATTGCACATATGCCGCACATTGACATTCCAGTCCTAGCAGTATGCAGGATGTTTGTCCCATGAACCTAGTTTAATGGCTTTAGCTCCCACGAGTCTCCTGTAGCTCAGTGGAGAGCGTCCGAACTAGTAACCTGAAGGTCTTAGGTTCGACTCCTGATAGGACCACTCGGATTTTTTTCCGAGTATGCCTTTGTCATTTACTGATTAATACATCATTCTCAAGTTCTACATTGTTCGTGTAGCATTAGATTTCATGTTCAGACTCGTTAAACACATAAGTTGATGTAAAGTCAGTGATTTTGTGGCCGAGAGGGTTAATATTTTTCCTTCTCTCCATTAACAGACGAGAGAGTTCGCTCAGCGGTCAAACGAAGCAACACAGACTGAGCATGCGTACCTAGCATCCGGTGTGTCTTCTGACGGCATTCGCTCGGTACCAGGCTCTATCGAGGAGACCATCGCACCACAAGTCCGTTCGACAGTCGCTACTGAAGTCCGTTACCTCGAAGACAAGCCCTTGAAGTTTGAACCTAAACATCACGCGCACCTCATTCATGTTGAAAGCTTGGATTTGGACGGAACAGATGGCCACATAGACTATTCAAACATTAACAACTCGATGCCATCATACACCGAGAGTGTTCGTGACTCGGAAGAACTGATATCGGAGCCCGAACTCGTTTCAGCGCGAAGGAATGTAGACTCTGTCATGGATGACATCGACCGGCGTATTCAAGACCTTCGTGATATCGACGACGAAGAGGTGGACAGAGCCCGAACAGACACGACGGATCTAGTAGTGTTTGATTCCGACGATGATGACGATCTCCCTCCCCTCCCTGAATCCTCCCCACCACCTCTGCCATTTGAACCACCACCTGATTTCCCAGAAAGCTCCTCGCCGGTGCTAGACCACGGAATCGAGGTTCTGCTGAGAAGCGAGTCTTCGCCGCCAAGGGACGCGGCCTCACTGCGGGCGTCTTCGCGAGCACGATCGCACAGTAAACCTACTTCTGAGAAGTCACCGCCCTCCTCTAGGGTGGAGTCACCTCTCACCGTGGAGGAACCTACACTGGTGTTGGACTTGGAGCCAAGCGAACTAGGCGGGATGTTACCGGAATCCTCACCACCGAGCTCCTCGTCCTTTAAAAGACCCTCAGGTGTAGGATCCACCAAGGTTCCTCCTCAGGTCCATCCTAAGCCCAAAAGGCCATTGCTAAAAATGCGTCAGGCAGGAGAGTTGCACAAACCGTTCGTCTCGTATGAAAATACAGATAAGGCGCCTTCGGTGACGCCACAGTGGTCACGTGATGAGGAGGATGGAGTGATCCCTCCACGGGGAATTGTTTTCAACCGAGCCTCTTCAATAAACCGCGGCGAAATTGATGCACTGAATGAGAAAATTGAGTTTTTGGAGAGACAGCTGAAGGTAAGGCTTGTTTAACTTTTGTTTTATTGCCTTGGATCGTCCAATTTGGTTGTAATCTTTGAAGTTTGCAGACCATTTGTTAGTTCTGTTTGTTATTTTTTGTTAATCGTCAGAAGCAGGACGTTTCAGCTTTCACAAAATTGCTATCACGGTTTTCAAATAAGCAGCCAGTGAGAACGAGTACAGGAATTTTATTTTAGTTCACTATTTTATGAACAAACACCATACATTTAGTTATATAGTCAGTTCTTCTAGTATCGTGTGTATGGGGTGGAGACTGGGGGCGAGGTCTGCTGTGGAAAACGGGTGCGAATTACGTGTAACTTGGAAGTTATTTTGGAATTCCTGGTATTGGCCATCGGGGTTTAGATTCTTTAAGCACAGAACAAAGGTTTCAAAAAACGGTTTTTTTAAAGTATTTTTCATATGCCCCATCAAATATTTGAATCACTTCAATTGATTAAAATGGGTCACGTGAGGCAATATGCCTCATCTGAAACTTGGACATATGAGATGATATCTCCTGGTCCTTAAACTTAAGTCGATTCCTTACGTTGAAAGACATCTTAGAACTTCAACATGGAAGAGCGTTTGCTTTAGGACAGACGAAGAAGTTACCATGCGTGTTGTTAGAGCGGTGCAGGAAGGCATTAAAAAGTCAAATTCCCTCGCGCAATTTCAGCGAACGTATTGTGAACAGAAAGATAAGCACAATAACGTTTAGTTAGCGTTAAAGATGTGCATGGATATTTGTCCCTCAATTCTGGGAACAGATAATGTCCGTGGACGAATGTTGCTGATTATTTATTAACAAAAAAAAGATTTTACTGTGATGGATTTTAGGACGCTTAGCTTTCTGAGTTCCTTGCTGTATTCATTCATGTCCAGATTTATTCTGAACCTGAATGAATATAGTGTCAGAATTCAGAATATATATACCGCAAATCTGCGTGAATGCATACACCGTGCCAAAGACTACCCAGAATGGAACTAAATGAATTTCTGGATCTGTCAATGAAAGCCTATTAATACAATAGCGGTGTTAAATACCGAACAAAAATTGGCACCTTACTCTTTCACTGCTAAGAGGCCTCAAAGCTAAACCTGGAAAAATCCCATAAAAGCATATTATTATAATTTTAATAACAAGCAACAACTCAAGAGAGTACCATGGGATAGCTTTCGTTTTAGTGGTCACTCCATGAGCTTGAGACCAATACAGCTTCTGGTTTACCGTGAATTTGTTAGACTTCCCCTTTTTTTGCGTAGTTTCTTAGCTTTTTTCTCGTGATATTATCGCTTATTTCTTGCTTCTCACTTTCGAGCAGCGGCAAGTTTGTAAATTTATGTTTTGAAACAAAACATGGTTAATGGTTACATTTAGTCACTACGACTTGGGCTATTAGAAGTTGGAAATGGATTGGCAGCAAAGTTTGTGGGAAGGTGGACCAAATTCGTCTGTTGACTTACGAGACCCGATTCCAATGCCTGTGGCTTCTATATTAGCAGTAATTTCAGAGGATTCGAATGCACGGGGTGAACGAACCACGTCCGAGCAAAACAACATGAAAGAATCCGACATGTTTAGCAAAGTTGCACGGGAAATTGAAGTGCTTAACTCCTTATGTACAATTAAGTCTTGCAATTTTCTGGGTAGAAAGCCACAGTCGGATTTAAATGTCTGGCAACTTAAAGAGGATGTAAGTGAATGTATTGGTTTGGAGAAAGAAGCGAGTGAATCCGGGAAAGACAACAGCGAAGGTGCATTAAATAATGCAAGAGGAGTGCAAGTATCGGCGGGTGGTTTGTCAGAAAACTGCGAAGTCAAATGGCTGGTTTGCGCAAAGTATCCAGCATGTCCTGTTTGTACAATAGAAATTGAACAATCAGACGTGCAAGTAGTAAGTGGCTTTAAAACTGCGTCTTGATTAATATTTACTCGTGGATTCGGAATGATTGGAAGAAATCCTTTGTTATCAGAGTGCCTCGTTGCCCATTGAAAACGTCTTTTCTGGTCATGCATGTTTTGTATTGTCAAAGATGTATTTCCGTTCAATTTTGGTTCATGCTTTTAAAAATGTTATTTTTTTGCTTTGTTTTGTTATTGTTTCATTTTGTTTTTCGTTTTCGTTATTTGTTTTGTTTGTTTTTGTCTTTGTTCCCTCATTTTTGGAATCCCCTAATCATTTCTGTATCAAACGACTTTTCCCGTCTTTTTTTATTTATTTATTTATTTATTTATTTATTTTTTATGTCGTCCAGTCCAGTATACGTTTTAATGTCTAATCATAAGACAGCGAAAAACGTTATTTTTAAACTGTTTTTATTGTTATTGTTAATGAGACCGCTAAACATGGAGGCTAAGGTTTATCATCATGGCTATGGTTTATTATTTTTGATGATATGTTTGTTATTAAAGGCCCACATTCACCCAAGATGTATTGCGCGCCGAGGAACAGTTTTCATATATGAAAACCACCCCATTTTATTTGAGTGGGAGTCGAGTGAGAAAGCAATAAGCGATCACGAATATTTTTTCCCTCCAGCACGAGTCGTAGAGGAAACCCGCATGAACCGCTTGAGTTCGTACAGCCAATAAGATCACGCGTTTGGACAATACAGCATTTCAAAACAAAAACAAACGACCGCAATGACTCTTGGGTGAAGGTGGGCCTTTAAACATTTCCGAAAGTCGCCGTATTGTTTCCTCTCTGTTTCTCGGATTTTTATATTGTTCATGTACTGATTGCCTTGCAGAACAAAGAAAACGTCATTCGCTCCATGAAGGTAAAGGTCATCGATTACATTTACTAGCGTATTGTAACAGAATTGTATATTATGATCGTACCTCCTAACTCTTCTATTTTTTTTCACACCAGACCGAAGCTTCTGAATTGGAGACTAAATCATTGGTACGTGCGGTCGTGAACTCTTTTATTCTCCAACGTGGATAAGCTCACATTTGCAGAAACCGCAGCACAGAGACTGTTCAGTTGCTTTCATTTGAGCTGTCCACTTTTCTGCCTGTCACCAACTCGATAGTGTAATAGAACCAATGTCCATGTTTCTTGTCTTCTGCACACTAGTTAGATGTGAAATATTCACCTTCATACCACAGACATGTCTTGTATCGGTTTTGTTAAGGTCGTTGCTGGGTTGATACCTGGTCGGCGATGCGCAAAGGGAACCTCATTTGCACGCCGATAAGTCCATTCCTACTTCTACGCTCTTATCCGCCACGAATCATAAGGAATCACAAAGATATGTAAACTTGTTTTGACAAATATAAGTTGGCGAGGGAAGGTCACAATTATATAGACGTTGAGCACAGGCGTTCGAACGCCAGGCCAGGCAGCCAGACGTTGAACGTTTTCCTTTTGACGCATTCTGTGCTACGTCATTTCTAACGGAAAGCCACTGGACATCAAAACAAAAGTTTTTCAGTCCTTGTGAGAAGCAAAAGCAAGCCCACAAGGGAACGATCTCACTTCCCGTTATCATCCGTGGCTCACGAACGTCTGTGTCTAAGTTCTCTAATATCTTACCGCCAGTTTGCTCTTTCCTTTTACTTCACAGCTTGAACGAAAAGACCGTGAAATGAAAATCCTGGTAAGTGGAGACTTGTGTCACAGAATTCTAGTATCCTTTTCTCTTGTTTTGTCATCGTTACGGCTTACGTTTACGAATAGAGTGTATTAATTGGTTGATGTCTTTTGGTATTTGTTTCCGTTTAGGATGAAGACTTAGCATTCTTGAAGAAGGAGGTTGGTTGAAGTAAACTAGTGCTTATTTTGTTGCGTTTGTTAATTCTAAACGGCGTGCGTTTAATGCTTGACTGTGTCTTAAATTTTCCACAGAATCAAAAGAAAGAGAGAGAATTACTTACCAAGGTAAATAAAATTCACTCGCGCTCTGCTAGCAGCGAATATTTGTTGCTTTTACATGAAGTATTTTTAAATTTTCCAAGTAAAAATAAAGGGACTGTTTTGAGGGAAGACGGTATTAGGCGAATATGACAAGGTACGAGTTTCCCGCCAAAAATGTATCCACCAAATTCTCATGGCTTGTAAATGAGAGTCAAAAAGAAATCTTATCTTAAGTGAGAGAAGACGAGTAAATTACAAAGGAGTTTGTATGTGATATTTATTAGATGTCATTTGACCAACAGATTGGTTCTGAGACGTTTTTTCTCGTCTTTTAACCGACATTTTGGTATGAATTTAATTTAACCCTTTAAGCCCTAACAGTGATCAGGATAAAATTTCTCGTTGTAATATCAATGCTTATTCAACCCCTGCGATCATGACAATTAAGGATGTGAATTTTCTTAATATTTTAACAACTTCTCCTCAGTACTTTTATAAGAAAAGTATGGGGATAAGGTGGGAGAATTTGTTCTTTTATATTAGGGTTAACGCGATCTCTATTGGTCTTTGCAGATCGGAGAAATGAATAAAAAGAATTATGAGGTAAGTTTCAGTTTCCTTTGCGAGCCTTTGGTGAGAATATATATTTCATTTTTCTTGGGAGTGTTTCTCACTTGCTAATCTCTTAACCCACCATATTGGTGTTGTTAGTGCATGGGGTGGGGTGGGTGGCGATTGTTTTGGTCTGAATGAACATTTGATATTCCGTGGGAGCTCCTTTTACTTGCTAGCCCCTTGGCCCGCCATATTGGGTTTGTTGGGGCAGGGGAGAGGTTGGGTGGAGTTTGTCAAAATAAGGAGTAACCTGTGTGATTTGTTTATTAACGGATTAAAGATTGAGCAGTGGAAAGCTGAAGCCAACAACTCAGAGAGACAAAGACAAAGAATGGAAGCAGCCTACATGAATTTACAGGTACAAGGAACGAAAAGAAAAAGCTTGTTACCGAACTCCAACCTTGTTGTTGAGTAGCAATTGAAATAGGTGGCTTACATCTGACATCAGCGAAATTGTAAAACGTGAACCACCTACTCTACAAAGCTTCTCCTTTATTACATTCTTAACATAAGCAAAAGAAAACTTCATAGAAATTTTAACGTCTTGATTTCTTTTCTTTGGACATAAGGCGTTTTGAAATTTACGACGGCTCGGGCGATCATTGTGTGGAAGTGGTAGAAGACCTAAAAATGGATTTTGTTTTTCGTGACAACCCTCTAACTGTGAAAATGAAGGAACACGTTAAAATTATTGATGAAACAGTTTCCACATTTTTATACATTTTTGTGGTGTGATTATTATTTTGGCTACTAGTTATTGTGTAGAAACATTACATCCACATGGTGGACGCATGTGCTGATATCTAAATCGTGAAGATATTCTTTCCCTGGTAGCCTCATCGTGAACAACTCTCTGGCGTCAAAGTTTTGTCAAGTTGTTTTACTTGGTTAATCCTACAATCCTTAGTAACAAGTTGAACTATAAGTGCTTTTAAAGAAAATAGTTCGTCTTTGAAAACCACCTACTGTAGGTTTAACCCTACTAAAAGAAAAAAATCTTCCAGTGACTGCACCTGTACCCTTGAGGGATTAATTTTTTGATCTTCCCCAAGAGCCAGTGCGATGACCATTCCAAAGCCTTGGTGCAATAGATAGTCGACTGAAGACGAGTGTCTTACCTTCTAATTTGATCTCTAATATTTCATTCTTGTTTTTCCACAAAGAACCAAATGAAGAATCTTCAAGGTGCCGAGCTCAAACTGGCTGAGTTACAAACTAAGTACAGTGGGATGGAAAAACAGAACTTCGAGTTGAGCGAAAAGGTAAGACTTGGTCTCCTGTTACAGAGTAACTCGTTTTCTTTAATCATTGTTGCGGTCTTTGCGGTATGTTGGTAATGATGAAACGAATGGAGGTGTACGTTTGATCCTTTGTTTTTTATTAGGTGAAAAAATTGGAAAGAACGGAGAGGGAATTTAAGAAGCTGGAACATAACATTCAACTCCTCCAGGTATCAATTTTAGCTACCTTTCTAGGCAATTTTTTTATTTCTTTTCCTTTCACAGGTTTTTTTTCCTAAACACAGTTAACATGTTTAGCAGGAAAAAAGAACTATTAAAACAATTTTGATATTGTGTGTGTATTTACAAAATCTGTTTTCTTTTGCCCCATGAAGTACGTTATTATTTATAAAATGTTATGTTATAAAATGTTTTTCTCTTCATTCATATGATTTAAACGCACGTGTTCTTTTAAACCAGGGGACGTTGCTTCCTTAAACGATCAAAAAGGTTATTTAAGGACGGTGCCTAATAATAAAGAAGTATTTTTGTGCGGTTTATGACTATGCGGGAAAAGCAGATCTTAGCAAGGCCTATTGGAATCCAAAAAGAAAATTGGGGGTAACCACGCTTTTTTTTTTAGAGATAATTAAGCAACAATATTTCTAAAAAGTGCCAAAACATAAAGCAATGTATGGGATTTTTTTCTAAATTGAAGCTTAATTATCTCTGAAAAATGCATGGTTATCCCCAATTATCTTTTGGGATACCAAGAGCACATGCTACGTTCTGTTTTCTCCGTATAGTTTTAAACCGCGCACAAATATTCCTGTATTGGTAGGCACCACCCATAGGAAACCCGAGTATCTCGCGATGCGCAGAATGTATGCGCAGTACCAAAAGTAGGCACCTTCCTTAAGCAGAGTGGCATGAAGGTCCAGCGGTACTGGTCATTGAAAAATTGAGAGCACAAATGTACTGATACTTCTGGGAAAGATTACCGCTCTTTAAACTTTTTTTATATGATCAAACCCTTAGGAGGTTTCATTTTATAAACCATGGTTATATTTGTTTACCATCTAGACTCAAGTACAAGAAATGGACATCGTAGAACAAGATCGAAACAATTTGATGGAAAAAATGAAGATGATAGAGAACCAGAGAGACGACTTGTTAAGAAAAGGCCGAGTAGTGGAATCGGAAAGAAACGACTTCCTAAGGAGCAACAAGCTTATGGAGATGCAAAAAGATGACTTGGAGAGTAGATGTGCTGTGTTGCAAAAGACAAATGCTACCTTGAATTCCAGGGTAAGGAATATCTTGTCGTGTACCCATCTCTAGGAGATGTTTTAAACGATGAGCTTTTTCAACAACAGTTTGACGTGCCTTCCTAACAGGAAGTTGCCGAATCACCTTTAGACCTTATAACCTGAAAGGACGTCAAGTGACCAAGTGGCCAAGTGACCGCTTAATACAGGTTGCAAAGAATACACGTCAAACACAAAATCACTCAGTTAATACTTGGTTAATAAATCGCAGCGATAAAATGGTGTGACAAAGGAGAATATGGCGTAGAAACGGAGTAATAAAACATTAATGCCAAGATCCTACAGTCAGTATTGCAGGTCATAAGGAATTAAATTGCCTGGCACTCTATTTGTTACAATATTTGAGTGGTTTCCTTTTACGAAGTGACCGTTTAATGCGGGTCAAGACAATATAAACAGCTCGTTGGGACTTAGTAAAGGGTGACCGCGACCGCTTAATAGAGGTGACCGTTTAATAGCGGTCAGAATTACGGTAATTGTCGGGACTTTGACAACTGACCGCTTAATAGGGTGCCGCTTAATACAGGTTCGAGTGTATATGAAACAGATCGAGTTGACGGAAGCTTTGCAAGCAAATTATAACTCATGAAAGAAACAAGCTTATGTAGTGGTGCGACAATAATGTACCTCGCGTAATTTTACTTTACTTTTAGTTGGCGGAACTTGAGCATGAAACTAAAGATGCTCAAACGAAGATGCACGACAGTCAACATGAACGGAACTTCCTTCAAGTGCAGCTGGACAAGATGGAGGCGGAGAGGAACGAGATGCAGAAGAGGCTTGCTATCACCACACAGGAACGAAACGCACTAGAAAACCAAGCGGCTGAACTACAGGACCTCAGCAGGTTGGGACTATAACGCAACTTTAACTTACACTACAGAGTTAATCCTCTGATCCATCATTTGGGACTAACACAGTCAGACTGTCAACCAATCTTACATCATTGAATAGGACATTTTCACTATGGCGTCATTTTACTACAACTACCAGAATCCTTCTGGTTTTTGTTTTCTCATGTTAATTAGAGTTATTGTTCTTTGCTCTCCACTGGGATTACAAAATTTAAATTTGAAAAGAGAAACGAAGTGAATTCTGGTAGTTGTAGTCAAATGACGCCATCAGTTTTGTCCTAGTCAACTTTCTAGTTAATTTTTAGTTAAGGTTCGGCAATACCGAAACTTAAAATAGGTTTTTTGGCGATGACGTAGTAAAATCGCTAAGAAGAACCTGAGCCTTTCGATTTTGTGTGTAAAGCAAAAACACAGACGTCTAAACGAAAAGTTTGCGTTTTAAAAAAAAAAGTATTCGTTTTCAATTTAAAAACAATCAAGGGACTTTGTCAGTTTTTTTTTTTAGCAACATTTCAACAAATTAAACCAATGAAGACCTAAGAAGTTATAATACTGGTGCGCTGAAGCTATTTGTAAGTGTCTCTGGCCATGGATGGTGAAGGAGGAAATGGATTACATCCTGAACAAGTTGGCCAATTTTGAAGTCCTTTGATGTGTCGTTAAAAAAATCGTTGGTTTGACCCATTGAGAAATCACTTGATATTTTTCTCTTTGTGTTCTAGGAACTTTTGATGAACGAGAAAGTTAGTTTCAGTTGTCAACAGACTTTTTAAGTCCTCTTGGAATAGCCCCTTTAACTTCAGGCGTAACTGCTGTCGTCAGACATTCAGCGCAGTCAAAATCATTATGTTAATGTCTGATGTTACCAGTTTGACCAACGTAAAATACGCTTTCGTGTGTTTGGTATGACCTTTGGTGAAGTCCTGGCTCAAAGGAGGAGCTGACGAGCAAAACCATTTTCAAAAAGTATATACTAACACAATATTCTCTGAAAACATTTGCAGGGATCACGTTAAACTAGAAGACGGATTCCACACTCTACGAATTAAGGTAGGCACGGTGCTAGTTGCCAAAAGTAGAAACCTTGGTTTTTTATCAACAGTGTCATCTGGTTGTGCTTCGAGAAAGGATTGACCCCATTTTGCCATAAACTAAGTAGAAGGAAAACCCGATTGCCTAAAAATCTAAAGAGCCATACGAAGTATACAGTTTCTTTCTTCTATGGTGTCCCCGGTTGTTAAGCCTTGTAGACACATTAATAAAGTGATTGATTGATTGATTGATTGATTGATTGATTGATTGATTGATTGATTGATTGATTGATTGATTGATTGATTGATTGATTGATTGATTGGTTGATTGGTTGATTGGTTGATTGGTTGATTGATTGATTGATTGTCCTTGTTCGTCATCATTTCGCACTCCAGCTTGCGGAAACAACGCGAGAAAAAGATGATGCTGAGATGCAGATACCAACTCTAAAGGTAAATTTTCTGTCTGCTGTCTGTCTGTCACCAGTTTAGCCAGTGAATTTTTAATCAAGGGCGTCGACAATAGGACCTTTTCGTTATAGCGTCATTGGGCTTTTACATTTGACTACAACTAGTAAGATTATTACGTTAAAAAAAGCTATGTGTATTTAAAAACGATCTAGCAGCTATTTATTTGGAGTTTCTTTATCTCACCTTTACAGGCCAAGATCGCTTTACTCAAGAAAGCTTGCAAAGAAAAGGATGAACTAATAGACAAATTAAGTGAAGAAATCCGAGATTTGCGCAAAGCCATCGCTACATCGACCCTCGACGATTTGTCGAAGATCCGAACCTTTGGATACTCACCGGAGAACTTCGGGAAACTTGCGGCTCAGAGAGAACAAGAGCAAAAGATAGCTAAACGAGATCCTGAGGTTTGTGTAACGTTTAATGCGCTGGATATGGTATTGTGATCTGCAGATAGTTTCGAGAGATTAAACTGTGGTAGTGTGCCGGTGGGAGAGTGTAAACAAATATTTGGTTTTATCATATAAGGTAATTTGCCACCTTAAAGAGCGCCACCGCTGAGGCTTCTAGTACAAGCCCTTCGTCAGAGCGAAACAAGGAACTGTAGGTTGTGTGCAGGGGAGCTACGCTATTGGTGGAGGAATGGCAGCGTGAACAACAAGAATGAATTAGTCGAATGAAAAGCGTTCGTTGATTCTGTGGGGAATTTTATCCGCGTTGCAAAACTGCAGTTTGATATCTAATTTGCTGCCGGTCGTGAGTGGTAGTTAATTGCTTTGTTTCCCCTAACTTGTAATGGCCTTCACTTTATAAATTTATTAACGCTTCCATGTGAATTTGTAGAGGTGTTTTCGCTGGTCCTGAATAAATGAGCAAGTGTTTCTGTAGTTGTTTTTACAATTGGGCAGACCTTTATTTGTCTGCTGATGAGTTGCCAGTGATCCGTGGAAGTAAGAGCGCTTTGCTTCCTACTGAAGCTGATTTGAAGACCCTAATAGACTGCCGGGGAGTATTTTTCGACGTTGTTGACCAATCACAAATCTGACCATAAACCCCATTGCTTCGTGCTTTATGTTCTGTGAGAAAGCAGAAAATTGACTCTGCAGTGTAAAATTAAGTGTTGAAAGGAAACTACTCATTTTCTTACTGGGCATTGTCCTACAGGAAATGTCAGTGACGAGGTAAAGATAAAAATCTTTGACCTCGGTGGGATTCGAACCCACTATCCCCGGATTTTGATCCCCGATGTTCTAGCGACTCTTCCAGCACGTAAATTTACACTGAAGAGTTAATTCTCTAATTTGTCAGTTGTTTAACCAGTGCTGTGCGGTACAACATTTCATTCAGTGTACTATGGTTTAGTTATCAACTGCAGCAGGAATAACGCATTTCTCTTTCGTTACTTCCCCTTAGGACTTGGTCGAGGAAAGACTAAAAGGCAAGCTTGATAAACAATCTCAGCGCCGTTCGCCCAAGGTCAGTTGCAATAAAACGCTTTTCCTTTTATGTGACTCATAAAGTTCGCGTTGCAAACTAAAGCTCTGCGAGTACACATCTTGTAGTGTGATGAAGCCTGGGAGTTGGTTTTGGTTTTTATTTCTTTGGTAGTTTTATAGTTACTGTTCCGAAGCAAAATTGCTGTTCAGTTCGGAATAACCCTGTTTCTTGAACCTTGGTTTCACCAATTCGGAGTCACAAAAGTGACAAGAGGCTTTCTTCGAAATATCAAAATTCAACTTGATATCGAAGTCCACAAACAATGTTCATTTCTGTTGTTTGTGTCCTCTTGGCCTCATTGTCAAGCTGAATTTTGATTTATCGAAAGGAGCCTGTTAATCTCAAGTTTTCGAGATTATCGGACTGGTATTACCGTATCCCTCCCTCCCCCCCCCCCCCCTAAAAAAATCGCAAAATACACATATTTTAGTCGGATGTTATTCAAGCGCCCCCCCCCCCCCCTCCCTCCCCCTCAAAACTGGCACTGCAGTAAATCAGCCTAACAGCCACACGGACGACCCGTGATACACTTATCGTAGAGGAGTGAATGGCATAAAGGTCGAACAGTGAGCGGATTCGATTCCGTCTGTAACTTGGATTGTGTTTGACGCGACGCAAATGCGACGATTAAATTGTATCTCAAGAAACGGAAAATTCCAGAAGGCTTATTTGTGATTAACGTTCTTGCTACGCAGCACGAACGTGAGAGCTAATACAGTTCGAAACAATGTGCTGTTCATATAGCCCTCCTCTTGTTGTGGTCATGGATTAAAACAGACCATTGTGTTAAATTGCAGAGATATTTGGCTGTCACGTTGGCCATACGATATTTTGCCGTCCTGCTGCGTGAGCTCACTTGTTGATGAATACATAAAATATTTGTCTGCAAATATAATTTTTATGTCCTCTCTCTCATGCTAGGGGTCAATATAGTTGAGTAGTACTGGGGCTGGAGAAGGGTCAATTATAATTATGCGAATCCCCCTCCCAGGTTGTGCGGGGGTCATGTGATCAAACAGGCCATGTGTTTGCCATTCGCCTCCATTAATTGCGGTGAAGAAGTTTGCCCAGTTCTGAGGGCAGGGATAGAGGGCATCAAAGCTTTTTATCTTAAAATCCAGTGTAAACCGCGCTATTACTGTTCTAACCACTTTCCTCCTCTTTTAGCGCCCATTCGCACCTTCGCCACCGGGCACCAAAAAAGCTAAGCGCTTTGTGGCATTATTCGACTACGACCCTCATAAGTCCCAGGCATCTGAGCACCCTGAACTAGAGTTGAAGTTGAAAGAAGGGGACTTACTCACGGTATTTGGTGACATGGACATCAATGGGTATTTTGAAGCAGACCTGAATGGCGTTCGGGGACTGGTTCCTAGTCTGTACGTGGACGAGGTGGAGGGCGAGAATGATTCCGATCGTGAACTTGAGGAGCTTTTAACGAGGTCGCACAGAGACCCAGTGAAAGAGATTCCTTCTTACAAAGAAAACGAGCTTCTGGTAAGAGTAGTGTCCTGGAGGTCTTGTCTATTTTCCTAGGTTCGTTTCGGGTACGTCACCGAAACCGTAAGGGCCCGGGAGAAAGCCGTACGGGAACTTGGCAACAACTGATGGTCCTTTCTTTGCAGATTTATGTTTGAAACGTTTTTATCAAAAATTTACCCTGTTCTAAGTTTGAGACCACTAAAGGTTACTGTTTTTACACAAAATGCAAAATATCAAGAAACTTCTTGTTTCTATGTTTTTGCAGTTACATAGAGACACCATGTCCAGTGGTCAGGCCACGCCGTCATCAGGCGCCTCTTCCGATGGGTCTGAGCCACGTCGATGCATGGTGGCCCTTTATGATTACAATCCTTTCCATTCTGGAGCTCCTGGACGACCACCTCATGAGCAGCTGTCATTCAAAAAGGGCGAAGTCATGACTGCCTTTGGAGACATGGATGTGAATAATTTTTATCGTGTTGACCTCAACGGTAAGAACTGAAAAAACGTTTTTCCTTCTTTTATCAGTTTCATTAATCCCTAAGTCATTAGCTCCATTTTTTGATTGGTAACTTTTAGGGCGTTCGTCCACAAACCCAAACATAAGAACCACCTTGTACAACAGAACGAATAGCATCACAAAAAGGGACTGCTGGGTAGCTTTCATTTGTGTAGTGACACTTAAAATGAAGACCTTAATACTTACGCCTTCCCTAGCGAGGAATGGGTGCAAAATTGTGACCTCTTTTTGCGTTTTATTTCAGGTCAAACAGGATTTGTTCCTGGTCACTTGGTAGAAGAAGTTTCTTCATCTTCCTTCCTTCAGCCTGTAAGTCCAGTCCGCGTCCTCCATTTCCCTTTACCTTCTTGTAACGGGTACTTTTACCGTGTGTAAATAATGTTTTGTTTTTGGTCAGTTGTTATCGTCGTATGTTTTCTAATGTTTAAAGAAACTTGGAGGGGTTTATTCTAGAGTGCATGATTGCGGGATCACCTTAAATAAAAAAAATGTTACCGCATAAAATTTGTAGAAATGGCTCAAACATTACAGAAACCTGTAAAACTTTAGAACAAAATTTCATCTTCCAAATCGGTACTCTTAACGAACGCTTTTCATTCGATTAACTTACAGTCGACTCCCGATAACTCGAATCTTCAAGGGAAATTGAAAAAGGTTCGAGTTATCGAGGGTAAAATTATATAGAAAATGACCTGAAAGGAACGGAAAATTGGTTCGAGATAGCGCGAGGTTCGAGTTAGCGAGGGTTCGCCGAGTTATCGGGAGTCGACTGTATTCTTGTTGTCCTCGTTACCATGCTCCCACCAATAGCGTAGCTCCACTGCTCACCATATAAACACATACAACCTACAATTCCTTAATTCGCTCTGATGAAGGCCTAACGTCTGAAACCTCAGCACTCGAACCTCTTTATGATGGCCAATTTACCTTTAGTTATCAACTCTGTTGTTAAACCGACCAGCCAGCCGCAGCACTGCAGTTCCTTTAGAAACTAACCACTCAAACGTCGCCTGCGAGAGCAAGCGCCTTTTTGAAGCATTAGCCGGAAAAAGTGTCTGCTCTCACAGAGTAAGGTAAACATGGCGCACACATTTCGGGAAGGCTATGTTCCTATCATGGTAGTATTCTTTTCAAATCCTTCTATACTACACATGCACCTGAAAATGCTGCGCCACAAATGCTTTCTACTATCAAAGCACTGACAAAAAGTTCCTATCTGCTAAATCTTAAAGTATTAACTTTACAGCACCAATTTAACGTTAATGCTTACCTTCTGTAGTAGAAGCTGAAATGTCTTTGGTCCCTTTTAGTGAAAAATCCCCTCTTAAATCTCCAAAGGAAGGAGCTTATGGGCCCTAAGCATCTAGTTTCTAGAATAAACCCTGAACTTGTGCCCGTTTTGACTTCTTTCTTTCTTTTTCTATTAGACCAACAGCCGAGCTCCAGAAGAAATTTTAGGAATGCTGGACAACATCCAGGCCCGGAGACAGCCGAAAGGTTGGTTAAAACGGGCTGTTGAAACTGGTTGTAAGCATAGGTAGTACTGTATCTCTTTATGCACATGTCATGAAGTGATAGTAAAACAATAAAAATGAAGAAGCTTAACGCTAGGGGAAGGTGAATTATTGGTCTCGAAAATTCTTAACTACAAAGGGGTTCATTATACATCAACTTTTACGTTGAGATTGCTGTTTTAGCTTAGCCAATTAAATTCAACGACTTACCGCGTTAAACGTTTGTGCAGAAAATGACGAAAGTTGAAAACTATGAAAAGAAGACTTCCAAAACCCTTAGGCTTATGCTAGATCCTCAGAGGGAAAAATCGTCTATTATTGTTGAAGGAAAACAGCTTAAACTGATTTCATAGTCAGTTTTCAATGTACTTTTTAATTCTTTACTGTATCGTTCAATTCTTCTATGTATCTTTAAACTTCCTAGCCTCTACAAAAGACATAGTCACCCCTCCTGCTGTCACCACCAATGGCTATTCAACGCATGCGCACGGTGACGCTGCACCACCTCGTCACGTTCGTCTTCCCGGTAGCCCTCTGCCAAACGTCGGTTTGACAAGATTCAAACCATCACCAGAAGTGGCGAATCTAGGCCCTTCACCAAGAACGCCAGTTGTACCTGTGAACTCGACCCAGTCTCCTCAACGGCCTGTGCCGTTTGTGGTGGCGCAGAAACCAGTGACAACACCTTTAAAACCGTCGCCTTCAAAAGAGCTTGTTCCTGTTAGCTCAAACAGGTCTCGCTCTTCCAGGAAAGGTGCGTAACATTATGCATGTTTTCAAGGATGTCATTTCAAACTCCGCGTACGCGTTTTCGCCGAAGGTTATATTTTGGGCGATTGGAGGTATTGTAGGTTTTGCGGGTTCCAAATTTCAAAAAATCTTCTTAGAAAGAGGGATTTCGTAAGGGCATTCAATTGTTTGTGGTGGTGGTTCCAGTTGGTGATTGGCTAATGGTGTCCACAGTACAACATAGCTCAGCTTCTCTGTTCGCAAATTCTTGTATTTTCTTCAAAGTCCTAATATTCCCATTACTTCTCTCCTTATATATCTTATGGTTCTAGTTGGGAGAATCTGTGTAAACATCAAGACATTTTATCTTCAATGATTATTTCTTTATTCCTTTGTACCTGTGTTTTATTTAAATAGTGATATTCCGAGGAGATATTATATACTTGTCGCTATTGGAGCTAAAAGAGTTAAAATAATTGAGTTGTTGCCGGTTTCTGAGCTTAAGGCTTAAGCTGTTTGTATGTGGGCAAATTACCAAGGATTATTTTCTAATTTTCCTGAAAAAAAAAAAGCGGAGTTATACTGCAACTCTTAAAGAAAAGGTGGTTATGTGGTTGAAAACTGATCGAATTCCAGGTTTCAATTTCAACTGATGTGCTCTTTGTCTTCACCCAGTTCGCCCCAGTCCTCCAGGCTTCTTTCGAGTTCTGCGGCCAGTAAACCATGATGCCATGTTGTTGGCCTGGACACTACCGGAAATGGACGAGTTTGGGAGAAGCAATGGTCTGCCAGTCAAGGGATACAAGGTCAGGAAGCACCCCTTCGAGCGTTTGATATACGCTTCTCAAACCATTAAAAATTCTTGGAGAAAGCAGAAGTTCACCAAATTTTATGACAATTGGCCATTTCCTAATTGCTGTGAACCTCGTTATCAAAGCGAGGCTAAGTGCAAAGCTTTTCATATGAAAACTAGTTTTGTTTACATATGAAGGAAAACTAATTTTCATAATGAAAGCTTTGCACACTTTCATAATGAGGTTCAAAGCAACTCGGAAATGGGCTATTAAGATCACGTCTCCAAACCTCCTTCACGGTAGTGATTTCCTTTGTTTTCTTTTCACGAATTATTGATGAGTTTGAGAAAGTTTGATATAGCACAGTTTGAATAATTTCTTCCTCGGCTTCTGTTTCACCCGTCGCGAATCTCATTCGAGATTGATGATAGTTTGTTTGTCATGTCTTCCAGATCTATGCCAATAGTGATGTCAAACTGGATGTGCGGAGTCCTTACATGGCTAAGGTAACTTAAAATTGTGCTTCTTGTAATCGTTCTGTGTCGAAGCACTATTGATGGATGCAAAATTAGGAAGAAAATTAGGCGCCGTTCGTTGGTATATTTTGGTCAGCTTTAGATATTTAGATATGCCTGGATATGGCACCGAACCTGGAAATTGTTTAATTTGTTTTTACCTATTTCCCAATCACACCTGTTATTATTATTATTATTATTTATTTATTATTATTATTATTATTATTATTATTATTATTATTATTATTATTATTATTATTGTTATTATAAAAAGCTAAATTACTGTTGTTGTTGTTGTTTTTCGGTGTAACCAATCTTGATTTTTTTGCTTCACTATTTAGGCTTTAGTGGAAGATCTTGAACTCGGATTTCCCATCAAATTCAACATTAAAACTGTGGCTGAAAATGGCGTTTCGTCCGAGGCCGTGTCGACTACGTTTAACGAAACAATCAAAGGAAGTATAATGGTAAGGAAACAGGAAAACTTTTAAAGGCAGTGAAACATTGAGCACAAAATAAGTAATGTTCAACAAATAACATTGCAACATTGTCTTGTTATGTTGAACAAAAAAAAACCCTAACCCATTAAACATGTCCAACTCAACCGAATGTTCAGCATGTTGAACGTGAATATTAAGAGGTGTCGGCAAGCAGTCATGTAGGCGCAACATTGTTCAAAATTTGTGGTGCAAAGTTTACTAGAAGTACCCAAAAGTTGATGATATTGCTGAATTAATAAGATTTGACCTGAGTGGTTTTGAGCGGCTATCCTGGCATGCATTGCATGCCTGTTGTGATCAAATACAACCTTGATTTGAACGTGAAATTTTAGGAACGTTAAACAACGAGAACGTTAGCCGTGTCCTTTTTAAGCGCGCTCACGGTTAGGAAAACCCAGCTGTGGGTGCACAGGCTACCGTCAGAGAACGCAGAAGGAAAAACGACCTACTTCTGGTCCCATTGTTATCGTCCGTTGATGCTGTTGTTGAAAATAATGGTGATTTTGACCCATTTTTTTTTCCTTTTTGGCAGGATTCATATGGAGAATCATTTGAGGTAGGCGTTCTTTCCTGCAAGGTTTTGGGCAAAACTAATAAATAGAAAACATTTAGACATAATTTGCACAATATTCATTTGTTTTTCTCTCTCCCCTTGAAGGATTCGGGAGACGAACAACAGCGCTATAGAACGGTAAGGCGTTGTTGTTTTATTATCACGCTATCCTTTTTTGAAAGGAAAAAGTAAGGCATTGTTGTTCTTTTGTTTTTTTAGTTTGTGGCCCTGTACGACTACGATCCATTCAAAAGCTCGCCGAACCCGAATCCTGCGAGTGAATTGGCGTTCAAAGAAGGAGACATTCTGAGAGTGTTTGACACATCAAGGAAGGATGGCTTCTACGTAGGAAAGGTATTGTTCATTGTTTTGCGCTGAGAGTCAAACCTTGGAAGTGTGGCATTGTAGATGAGCGCATTGATAAGTGGTTGCGTTTGTAACGCTATATAAGGTGGTTCTAACTTTTGAAATCCTAAAGAGAGCGTTGCATTAGATGGTGAAGTATGCCCACCCAAGCGTAGATATCTGTACAGTACTCACTTATGGTGCTGTTTTATTGTACTGCACAAGATGAAAATACCTTTCGTGACAAGCCGAGTATACTTTTGTTCTTGTTTACGTGTGTTGCGTTTCTTTAAGAACTCTTGTGTCTCTTCGAAATCTGCTTCTATTTTACTTATGGGCGGGGTGTTCTATTAATTTTCGCGTCGGTTTTTGCATATGAAACTTCCTTCACATTTTCTCTTCCTGCCCAGTCTCTTACCCAGCGTCCTCAGTGAAATTCTTTGACCAGCGGCTGGTCGCCTGGAGAGAACCTGGGGTACTGGAATTTGATAGTCCCTAGAGTATCTCCAGGCAACCAACCGCTGGCTAAAGAGCCTGAGGACTCTAGGTACCAGATTGCTCTCTTCCCAGTTCCAAATGGTACCGGCGACATACTGCTGGGGTAATCGTGCGATGGACTAACATATCCTCTTGGGGGGAGGGGAGGGGGAGGAGGGAGAGGGATTAGGAGTAGTTCTCTTAGTTACTTCATACTATGGAGACCGACGCTTATAACGCCAGTAGCTGTGGGACACTAGGGTTCTGAAGACTCCATTTTGCTGCTGCTGCTGATCCTGTGTGTTTTGTTGACGATTCCTTTTGTATTGACAGCTTAAGAACAAGAGCGGACTCATACCATCCAACTTTGTAGAGGAAGTAGCTGTCGCTACGCCTCGCAGACTGGCGGCTGCTAAGGTAATCACTTGACATTGAACACTTCGCATTCCTGTTAAGCCTGCCTGTAGTTAAGGCTGCAAAAGTAACTCCCCATTTCTTCTTCTTTTTATTTTCAGATCAGTTGTTGTTCAGATATTCGATAGAAGTCTGTGTTTGACGATTGTTTTGTTCATAAAACTGAACAATTTTCCACTTGCAATATTTGCAGTTAAGTGCGCACCCAAAAGAAAAAAGTTGGGTCGAATGAAAACAAAACGAGGTGTAAATCTTAGTCAAATTTTTTCTGTTGTTTCGAACACTTTGGAACACCTTTGGACGAAGGATCACAGTCGGCTAACATTCAAACCTTTTCAGAAAATTCGGCCGCTACATTTCTGAGCAAAGTGAATAGATTTTTCACGTTACAAATTCGTGTACATACTGTAGGCAATAAGTAAAACAATTAATGTTCCCAACTCTCTCTAATTTGGACATTTTTCTGCAGAAACGACAAGCAGCTCTCCCCAGCCCTACTCGGCCCTTCTCAAGAGAGAGTAGTTCTAGTGGAGGTGTCGGTTCACCATCCCTCGTAACAAAAGATTCCGCGCCACCCAGGAGAAAGGTAAACAAATCTGATTTAGTTTGAGGGATTTTTTTTCTTTCTTGTTGCGTAGTTAAGGAAAACCATAGATAGAGGTGCGACACTTTGTCTTAAAGGACCCTAGTCAGCCTCCGCCATTTTCGATGCCATCGAAATTATTGATATTGCATGGTGAAGCAAAATCTTATTGCTTAACTATAAGTTGTGTTCCTGAAAGTATGTTTCATTATCTTTAGTAGTTTCACAGTGATTTCTTTCATTTCGACACGCTCCGAATAAAATATAATAGCCAAACTCTCATAAAACAAAGATAACATATATTCATATATAACAAAAACAAAGGTGTGGCTGACTAGGGCCCTTTAAGTGGGACAATAGAGACCTTAAGATTGAGGTTTTTCGGCATTTCCCGCGAACCGCGAACGTCAAGAAGTCATGTGACCAGTGCCTTGCCGTCAGGTTTGCGGTTTGAGGTTCACGTTTGTACGGCAAGACCACGCTCTAGAGGTAAGTGATTTACCGCAAGTTTTTGTGCACCCTAAAACATCACAGTCCCACGTTTGAGAGGAAATACTACTATTTAGGACTATTTCGCTTATTAATTATCGAGTTCTTTTTCATAGAAATGTAATTTAGTTTATACTGCCATGTAGTGTCTTAATAAACGTATCTATCTATCTATCTATCTGAAGACGATTTCTCAGCTAAGTGAACGAACGAATGAATTGAAAACAACTGAACATGGCAGCCGGCTATTTGTTGCTGGAACTGTTTTGCCAGCCGGATTACTTTGTGGTTAAACTACGATAAACAAAGTAAAATAAAAGCAGATTTCTGATGATATGTGAATGTATACTAGAAATAAGAAATCGAGATCTTCATCGCTCGAAGACGAGCCTTCAGAGCTGCTATCATCCAGCTGCATAACGTCCAGCAGATCTTTATAGTCTTGTCTGATTTAAAGAGGGTCAGTGATTTAGTGTTCTGCTCTCATTAATCAATAAAATCCAACAAACACATCAAAATTCACATCTCTCCTTCGAGCAGCAGCCATCTTGTTTTGCACTAATTTCTCAGAATTCACCGGTGCTATCACCCGTGGATCTTAAGTCTCAGAAATGGTCAGACGGCTAACGTGAAACCGCTAACCGCAAACCGCGGTTTGGCGTTTGCGGTAAGATGGCCAAACCTCGATCTTAAGGTCTCTAATTATCCTCGTGGGGCGCCTCTTCACGCTTCATAAAAAACAAAGACAAAAACAACACTTTTCAGTGGTTGTCCTTCGTTTGTGGGCGCATGCGCAAACGAATCTTCTGGTTTTAAGATCCAGAAGTGATCAGTATCTTCAGGGCCCACTTGTTCGAAGCCCGATTAAGCTAATCCTGGATTAACGCGAACTTTGATCCGAGTTTAATTACTAATCTATAAAGATTCTTCCAAAAGATTTTTGTCCTTCTGTACTGACTTAGACTTTTCTTTACCTTAAGCTTGACATTAGCCTATAAACCCTTTTTTTGATGAAATCCTCGATTAACTTTCAATCGTTGATTAGCGTTAATCGGCCTTCGAACAACCGGGCCCTGCAGGTTTCTGTCAATATCTCTACGGTTGTGTTGTACGATTACAACCCAGGTGTTAATTCAGTTTCTCTCAATATCTCCTGTGATAACCAGTGAGGAGAACTTGTGTTTTGATACAGGGGCTTAAAGAATTTTGTGCGTACATAATACTGCTGAGCTCGCGAACAACTGAAACTCTGACTGTGGTTCTACTTTCGTTACTTGTATTCTTTGAGTCCTGTGCACCATTGTGCTAGTTGTGAAGCCACATTAATTTGAGATGGAGACTCTGTAGGAAAAATTAATCTCAGGCTTGTATTTTATCCCTGTTTTCAGGTAATGGTTGCGTTGTATGATTACAACCCAGAGGTTCAATCACCGCAAGATAACCCTGACTCTGAACTGCCTTTCAAGAAAGGACAAATGCTTACTGTTGTTGGAGAGATGGTGAGCGGGCAATTACTCAAGAAAAACACCGTTACATATATCTTATCAGATGGGTTATTGTATAGTGTTGCTGTATATTTTAACGAGTTATGCTGTCAAAATATAACAAAGGAGTTAAAATATTGCGGTGATACTAAACACCAAAACACCTAAAAAGAGATTTATTTCTATCTTAAGTTCTTCTTTTAAGTAGCAAAGAAATCTATGGGGAAAACTAAAGCAAGATGAGCGAAACCGAACCGGTTTTTGACAGTACAGACAACTAACTGCACAAATATTGCGTCTTATTATTCAACACATTGTAACACTGCTGTAATGTGGTCATGGTGCTCTCAATATTCGTCGTCCGCACACAACAGATAGCTTGCGATATGCGTAATTTCGCGATTTCTAAGTATCAGGCAATATTACGCGCGACTTAGCAGGATAATTGTTAAATAGTTGTCATGGTTTTCTTTTGGGCGTCATTCAAAGAGTACTAGCTGGAGTTGGTTAATGATAACATTTACTTCACTTAAATTACAGTAAATGAGCTGATTAGGCGAAAGATGGTTTGTCCTTAGTAAGATCTGTGGTTCGCATCCCCCCCGCCCCCCTGAATAACTACGAAATACCAATTTAATTTCGTTAGATATCAGATCTAGTCAAATACGGTATGCAAACTACGTCATGCACAGTGCTTTACACAGCCGACTCCCGATAAGTCGAACCTTCAAGGGAAATTGAAAAAGGTTCAAGTTATCGGGAGTTCGAGTTATCGAGGGTAAAATTATATAGAAAATGACCTGGGAGGAAAGGAAAATTGGTTCGAGTTAGCGCGAGGTTCGAGTTAGCGAGGGTTCGAGTTATCGGGAGTCGACTGTGTTACTCAGTGTTATTCACTCGTTAGTGTGTATAACTGAAAATAAAACTTACTGGTTGGCTGTGCTCTGTCATTTATTCTATGCTACTACTCAAGTCGTGAATAAAACTCGCAAGTGACTACTTTCCATAATGTCACCTCAATAAGAGGAAAGTTTATTATGGGACAGTATTGATGCATATTTCTTTTCTCCTCTCCATTTCAGCGTGCGGATGGTTTCTTTCACGCAGATATGAATGGTCAGCTGGGGCTTGTTCCAGGAAGTTTTCTCGACGAGTTTATCAACGGGGTATGATTTAACAAAAGAAACGCTGATTTCGAGATCTAGCTCTGTGCGCCTGGCCTATTAACCAATTGAAGGGCTAAGAGCATAATAGTCTTTTGTCGAATTTTGGGCCGATTTTTTATTTTTCTCAGATTTGCCTGAATGTTAGCATGTGGCTTTCAATTTACTCAGACAACATCGTTCTGTTTTTTCTTCTGGTTTACGCTTAGTTTTCGAGAAAACCCAGGTCAAAATACCGAGTCGACGTAGTCAGTGAAATAAAAGAAAGCAAAGAAGCGGAGCAACAGATGCTTTGCAGGGACAAAATACAGCGATGTTCTTTGTTATGTTAGGCGCTGAGTTTCAGATTTAGCGCGGTGCTCCTAGCCTATTAAAAAAATAGAGTATACACCACATGCTTTTTATATAATGGAGTCGCTTAACATTTTTGTTGTTTTGCAGGAAATCGACAGCGGTCTGGAGTCAGGAAGACGCGTGTCATTTGAAAAAGGAAGAACGCAACGCCTTCTTGGGGAACTGAACCGAGTGTAGACCATGCGTGTGTCCTAAAAGAGTTCTCATTTCCAGTAAGACAAAGTATGGCTTATACTGGTTGTGATTACGGACAAACCTCCATCATTGAAATTAAGATTGAAGAGTAAGACTTTTGCCAGCTCTTAAAGAGTTGAAAATGAGCAGTTTTTACAAATTTTAATTCCCGTTTTTTTTATATCTGAAAACTGCTTTACAGGCTGTACATTGCAGTGGTACGTAAATAGCATATAAATAGGAAAAGATTTTTTATTCTGTACAGGAAGACATCTTGATATCACAACAATCGGTGGATGTAAAGACAGTTTACTTTAGAAAGTGCTTCAATATTATTATAATATATTATGACATTTATTGCAAAGTTATACGGTAAACGATATTTATGAAAGATGTCAATGAGCGAATTTTTAAAACCAGCCACGTTTTCTTTTATCAGTAAAGAACTAATTATCCGCTCAGTTGCTTGGTTTATTACCTTGTAATTTTATGTAGAAGTTATTTTTTCGTTTTAAATTTTTATTGTTTGATTATTCATGAGCGATTTTCTCCATCTCTTCGAGAACAATTGTACAACACGCGCTCTCTTTTTAACACGCCACATCGTGGCAAATATACCAGAATTACTAAGAAATCAACGTATTTTAAAAATTTCTTTATGAGCTTGATAAGGGATTATTGTCTTATGCCAAGCTACAACAATTTACTTATTTGAAATGTTCTATTGTTTGAGTAACATAACCTATCACACTCTTGTCCACTTTCTCGCATGCTTAAAACATCCCGTGAAATCCCCCTTTTCATTACTCAGAAACCAACGCCTACTCGAGCTATATCAAAGCCATCGAAGGGTGTCTCGGCGTGTTAAACAGTTATCAATTCTTTTGCCAAAATTAAAGTCTTCATACAGTTCAATCCTTGGGGAAAGCGTTTATCAGAAAAAAAATATAATGAATACGTACAACGAAGTTTGGGGAAGAAAAGGGGTCTTCACCTTTGCAAAGTAACAATTGAGACAGCATATAGTCCCCATGATCTGGCGTTTCCAATGAAGTTTGTTTTGTTTGATCAGCAAAATCAAAAATTTCCTTTGAAGTGGGGTGAATCTCTTAACTGTAACAAGAAAAGATATTTTGCATTATATTGATGACAGAGTGTCTAATGTGTCCCATCTTCCAGCGTAAATCAAAGGGTTTAGCGATGAATTGAGTAGCATCACCGTGAGGGAGTAATACAAAACATGGAGCTGAGTGGTGTTAGGTCCAGAGACAATCACAGCAATATTAATGCAGGCGCCTGGTAAGGGTTAGCGATGAATTGAGTAACACCATCGTCCCAGAGTAAAGAATAATATGTCTTGTAGTTATGTTCGATCCAGAGATGATCTCAACAATATTAAGGCAGGCGCCTGGTAAATAACAAAGCAAAAACACCAGATAAACGTAAAATGAACCAACGGCTAATTTTACATGCCTTGCAACAGTCGCCATCATTTCCCGGTCCTGTCCTTCGTCTTGCTGCGATTGTAGGGATCGAATTTGATTTCTGTGGCGTCGAACAGTTGAATAGATCTTCAGTAAACGACTGTGTTCAATGCTAGACAGACAAATTGAATCGCGATATAAATTTTTCGCCTGTCGTGTGCCGGGATCCACCAAGGGAAAGACGAAGAAATGAGGTGAACATCATTATTAAGGTCACAACAGCAACAGCACGCTTGTGATTGACAAACTCCTGATATCTGAGTTTAAGATGAATGGCTAAGAATCTGTCAACAGTCAGCGCCAACACACCAAAGTACGAAGCCCAGGATAAAATAATACTAGTGGACATTAGAACTGCGAAAGACGTGTTCCTTAAGGCTGCATTATAATTATCTTCCGCATTGGTTTGTTCCAAACCCATGGCAAGGAGTGCGATATTTAAAGGGTGAGCCAGTAACCCAACACTAAGATCAGGAACAGCGAGACTAAGGAGCAATGTTTTCAAAGGCTTTGGTAACGATGAAGTTTTTCTTATGGCGTGGATTGTGATACTGTTCAACATGATGGCGGTATAACATAAGAAAGCGTTGAAAATGATATTAACAACGTATGTGAAAGAGAATTCTGCTTTGTTCATTGTATAGAACGTTCTAACAGTACAGTGATCGTAAAGATTTTTAGAAATCCAGTTACTTTCCAAGTTTTATATGCAAAGTGAGAGTTTAAGTTACGTCTGTGAGTTTGGACAAAAGACGATTCCCTTCAGGAGCCCGCAGATGGTTCAATAATCAATGATATTTCAAAAATTATAGTTGCAAGACATCGGATTCGTCAAATTTCTGTGGGTTCTCTGTGTCGTTCACTTCGACTTTGTTAAATCTGTAGCTACAACTTCGCTTCAATGCAACGCAACAAGGAACTTGTTCTTTGCAGTGGCGTAGCCAGCCTATAAGCCATTAAGCCCGGCTTGACAGGATTCTGCATGATTTTATGCTTTCGTCAGCCGAAAGGCTCACAATTCAATAGTGAATCCCCCTCTCTTTCAACACCGTATTTTTTTTGTTACTTTTTCTGCTCACCATTCAATCGTAAAACCCCGCTATTATCAAAGTGTTTTAATTTTCTTTTGACAAATAAAACCATAACTTTAAAAACAATATGTATGAAAAAAAAATTGCTCAAAGGTTGTACTTTAAAGAAAGCAAAGACGAGTCACGGAAAGTCAGTGACAGTTACGCTCAAGATGTTTGTCATTAACGAAGGCCGTTATGAACCGTTACTTTTCTTGTTAATTCATATAATCCGAGTAGGAATCAGCTTTGCTTTTGTACAAAGCAAAGGATTAGATTTTCGACTGTCAGCGATAAAAGCAGTATAACCACCTGTTCAGTGCATCATGACCATATTTGGGCAGTGTTACAATGTGTTGACTAATGAAAGTTGATATCAGGCTAAATTTTCGCTGTCCATCAAAATAAAAAATAAATAAATATTAAAATATGAAGCATAAATCTGTCTGGATTTTTAAGAAAGTAGCTAAAGAAATTTCAGTTTTTGTTTACTTTTCTTGAGATATTAAGCATTTTCCATTGAATTTCAGGTCAATAAGTACATAGAATACAAGGGTCATTAGTAGACGTTTCCAAAATAGAGATATCCCCCCCCTCCCCGCTCGTCCCTGTATATGGACTCATCTGTTTTACTCAGTCAGCCCCATTCTCTCTCAAGCGTCTATAAACTCCACAACGGATCTTGTCGGCGCGAATAAAGTCATAACATCTGTTTTTTTTTTGTTTTTGTTTTTGTTTTTTTTTGCTTAGTATTTTTACTTGGGTGTCCTGTAGAGCCCAATTTTTTCGTAGACCTCAATAGTGCAATAGGGCTCTACTGCGCATGCGCTAAATGTAGGCAAGAATGGGCATGTACTGAGCCGGTTACTGTATCTGTTGATGGAACGCAAACGTAACAAAGTTTAAGTTGTCGTATAATTTTTTTAGAAAAAGTGCTTAAATAAGTATTTTCGAGTGAGCATAACTCAAAAACGAGCTTGATGACCCCATTTTTTTAACATGTATTGTAATCAGCATGCCAAGATGCGACTTTTGTCACCAATTTTTCGGTTTCTGTTTGGGAACTGTTTATCATTATTATGCAGCATTGTAAACATCTATATGCTGATGATCCTTAAAAGGCACTATAGGGCGCTATAGCGTGACCTAAAGGCAATTTTTCCAGTGAAAATTTTTAAAGTTACTTGATAGATAAAATCAACCGAATCCTAATTATTATTATTATTATTATTATTATTATTATAATTATTATTATTATTATTATTATTATTATTATTATTATTATTATTATTATTATTATGACATTTATGGCAAAGTTAGACGGTAAAAGACATTAACGGTGAGCGAATTTTTTCTTTTTAGAATTACCATCCACTGTTTCTTATCAGTAAAGAACTAATTATCCGCTGGGATACTTGATTTATTATATTGTAATTCCTTGGTGTACCAGTTTATTTTTCTTTTCAAAATTTCATTGCTTGAATCATGAGCGATTTTCTCCATCCCTTCGAGAATACTTGTACAACATATTTACTCGCGCTCTTTTCTTAACAGGCTTTCATTATCGTGAGATTACTAAAACAATCAATCCATTCGTACATATAAAATAATTAATTATGAGCTTGATAAGGGCCCACTTCACTTATGCTTAGTTATAACATTTTACTTACTTACGACATTCTATTGTTTGAATATTCATGACGATAGTCTCCGCTAGTACAAGAGCTCTAACGGTGTTACCTATAAAACATATTTACACGCCTTCCCTCCTCTCTAACACGCTTAAAACATCCCGGGAAATCCTCTTTTTCATCACTCAGAAACTGACGCACACCCGAGCTATGTCAGAGCCATTGAAGGGTGGCTCTGCATGGAAAAAGCAGCAGCTGTGAAAAAATTCTGAAAACTGCATTTCCCGCGATAATCAATACAATGTGACCGAAAACCAATACATTGCAATGTTTATATGAACAAAATTTAGCGGACAAAATTCTCACCTTTTTTGACAGCGTTCGTTCTCGAAACTGTTACACAGTTACAAACTCTTTAGCCAGAATTAAAATCTTCATGCCAACCTCGGGAAAGGCTTTATTAGAAGAAACATTGTAATGAACAACTACAAAGGAGTTTGGGCCGGAGAAAAGGTGGAGACAGTCACCTTTGAAAAGTAATAAATATAGACGGTATATACTCTCCAAATAAAGAACAAAGTCTCCTAAAACACGCATGCGAACATAGCCCAAGTGAACCTGGCGTTACCTTTTTCGAAAGGTTTTATCCGTTCCTCTGGCAAAAGTAATAATTTCTTCAGAACAAAATAAAAGTAAATAGAAAATTTCAACACACAGAGAAACGAATTAATTTAACAGCGAAAGATATTTCGCATTATGTTGATGACAGAATGTCGAATGTGTCTCATCTTCCAGCAGTAAATTAAAGGGTTTAGCGATGAATTGAGTAACACTATCGTCCTAGAGTAAATAATAATATGTTTTGTAGTTATGTTCGATCCAGAGATGATCTCAACAATATTAAGGCAGGCGCCTGGTAAATAACAAAGCAAAAACACCAGATAAACGTAAAATGAACCAACAGCTAATTTTACATGCCTTGCAACATTCGTCATCATTTCCCGATTCTGTCCTTCGTTTTGCTGCACTTGTAGGGATTGAATTTGATTTCTGTGGCGTCGAACAGTTGAATAGATCTTGCTGTAAAGTAACGCAAGAATTACAAACGAGAAAACATCAAAAGCGACATAAATTTGTTTATATTTTCCTGAGATCCACCAAGGAACAGACGAAATAAATGAGCTTAGCACCAATATTGAGATCACCACAGCAACAACACGCTTTTGAGTCACAAACTCCTGATATCGTAGATGAAGATAAATGGCCAAGAATCTGTCAACAGCTAACGCCAGCACACCAAAGAACGAAGCACAGCACAAAAAAAATGCAACGATCTTGAATGCGATTAACGTGTTCCTGTGAGTTGTATTATTTTCAGTGTTTTGTTCCAAACCCGTGGCAAGATACGCAATGTACAAAGGGTGAACCAGTAATCCAGCACTAAGATCAGAAACAGCGAGACTCAGGAGCAATGTTTTCAAAGGCTTTGGTAACGATGAAGTTTTTCTTATGGCGTGGATTGTGATACTGTTCAACGTGATGGCGGTATAACATAAGAAAGCGCTCAAAGTGATATTAACAATGTACGTGGACGAGAATTCTTCAGCTTCGTTCATTGTATAGAACGTTCTAACAGAACAGTGATCGTAAAAAATTCCAGAAGTGCAGTCACTTTCCAAGTTCAATATGCAAAGCGAAAGTTTGACTTACGTTTTAGTGTTTTCGACAAAACAAGATTCGTTTTAAGGATCAAAGCGCAGATGGTTGAATGATGATGTTTCAAAAATTTCCCTTGGCCAAACATCGAATTCATCCAATTCTCTTAGGCTCTCTGTATTTTTCACCTCGACTTCGACGGCCGCAACTTCGCTTCAATTCAACGCAACAAGGAAATACAGTTCTTTGAATCTATTCAGTAAAAGTTGTGTCCGCCTTTGCCTAAAGGAGATGGTTACAGACGTCTTGGATGACACCAACGACTAAAATTTTAGAGGTGATTGACATTTCCTTTATCTTTAATAAACATGAGACACTCGAGGCCTCAAAATAGCATTAAAGCTTTCTCAGTGAGTAGGCAGCGATATTTTGTTATACAAAAAATTCTAAAATATGGACGCAATTAGGACCAATTAGAGATAGAAGAGACAGTATGCTGATACCGTCGTTTGAAAAAATAGACTTCAATCATTTCTTGTGTGTTGCAAGACCCTCACGTACTTATACTAAAACCTGAATCCGCTTCGGATCATTTCTTCTAAGTTTTTTCGGGTTTCAAGGGTCAAGGTTTAAATTTAGCACAACATTCAAGTTGAATTGAACAAGAACTGACAAGTGAACTCTTTACCGAAAAACAAACACCATAGTAAGAGATATTCTACCTTTTAATTTGGGAAAGTGACTTTTATATTTATTGAATGTTAATCGAGGGAATAGCAAGACTTTAATGACATCACTGTCAAACCAATTGATCAATCAACTGAAAACGGGTTATCTTTCTACCGCTTTTTTTTAATTGAGACGGTGTTTTTCAAGAAAACCGACGTAGCTGTAGGTAGGTAGGTTATTTTATTTCCATTTCGATTTACAGAGTAGCAATTAAATATGCTGATATATCTGAACAAGAAACAAACGATTGATAATAAAACAAGAAAATAAAATGCTCATAACAAAAGCGACGTAGCTGTAGGTAGGTAGGTTATTTTATTTCCATTTCGATTTACAGAGTAGCAATTAAATATGCTGATATATCTGAACAAGAAACAAACGATTGATAATAAAACAAGAAAAGAAAATGCTAATAACAAAAGAAATTAACAAAAACTGAAATAAATATGAGTTACTAAAAAGATAAGCCAAGAATAGTGTTTAAAAACTATCAAATACGGGCTTAAATTTTTTTTATTTCTTCAAAATTTATTACGTACACCTGCTTCTGATGCACTTCACTTTGCATAAATTCGGATAATTTTTGATTAAAAAATGGCGGCTGGGTTTCTGATGGCGGACAGGATATGCAAAAAGTGAAATTTTATCGTAAATTTCGATTTCAAGAAGAAAGGAAGAACAATACAACAAGTTACTTCAGTTGTTTGAATTTATTAAAAGGTTTGTGTCTTCGCCTAAAGCAGATGCTACGGAAGTCTTGGAAATTGTCACCAGCAATTGAAACATGTTAAGAGCCGATTTGACATTTAATAAAGATGTGTCATCAGGCCTCAAAATAACATCAAAGCTCGCCCAGTAAGGAGGCAGCGATATTTTGTTATCCAAAAAAAGGCTAAAATATGGACGCAATTAGGACCAGTTAGCTTGATGGAAGAGACAGTATTCTGATACCGCTCCGATCATTTTACAAAAAGATTTTGCTCATTTCTTGTGCGTTGCAAGACCTTATCATGTACTTGTACTTAAACCTGGTCCCGCTTAATTCGGATATTTTAAGTTTTTCGAGTTTCAAGCAATTTTTGGTTTCTCAAGCGAACACCCGTGACGGTTAAAATTTAGCGCAACATTCAAGTTGAATTTAACAACAACCTGACAACTAGCAAGTAAACTCTATACCAAACAAACACCGAAGATACGTACGATATCATTTTACTTTGACGTTTATTACGCCAGGCCAGTTGCCCGTTTTCACTGTCAAAATATTCAATACAAATTTATAGAGCTCATGGACGCAAATATAAAGTATACGGCCGGAAAATAAAATAATAAAAGATCTGGAATCTACTTTTGTTGAAAAGACGATTAGTTTTCTCTCGTAAATGTTTGCATAATTATCCGCATCAACATTTATATCCAAATATTTAAGAGCGGCTGCCTGTAAGAATCGAGAACTGCATTTCAGCGGCCCCTTAGTCGAATTTCTGATATTTCGCCTGAAGATACCCTTGGATTAACTTTTTTCGAAAATCATATTTTAAAGTTCCAAGGTATTTTATTTTTTGAGAAAATTGCGAGAGTTTGAAATGCGGCCTAGGTGCGGTCACGGGCCGATGAAAACCGCGAAAATTTAGGTCAAAGGACGAAGCCCCGTTCACGGTTTAAAATAACCCAATGAACTTGAAACTTTACACAAACCTAGACCAACCATCTCACAAGACAATTAATACAATAACCATTCCAAACTCGCTGGCTGCTTTCTAAAGCATGCAGATTTGTGTACGCTACTCAAAATGGCCTCGAAACTAATGCCTATTTTCATTAAAATAAAAGTGTTTCTGGTATGTCATTTTCTCTAAATTAAATCTCATATCTCAAAAGACGAAGAAAAGAACTTTATTTGTTCCAAGTTTCAAGCTCTGATTCAAACTCTTTCCACTCAAGAAAGATCGAATATGCGTGCGATCACGCTTGCGGCTCGCAATCACGTCACGAATTATGAGATCAGAAGCGATTCACAATCACTTGACATCTGGAGCCCGTGAATGTTTCCAAACATCACATATTGGGCCCTAAAACTAATCAGACTGACTGAAGACAGCCATTCAATGTTTTTCGATCCCAGATTTCTTTCCTATTCTGCTCTAAAATAATATAGTTATTCTGGTCATATTAGCCTACGAAACATGTGCAACAAATTTGCATACCATTTCGATGTCGTAGGAAAAAGTAGTGCAAATCAAACTTTACAGCTCCTTTATCTTCTTAAATGAAGCAGTCGATCAGTAAAATGGAGAAAAACGTGTGACTTTGTTCCTGCCGTGTTGTTTTGAGCGTTCGTTTTTATCAGCGACCGGCTGATAAAATTATTATTATTATTATTATTATTATTATTATTATTATTATTATTATTATTATTACCGTTATTATTATTATCGTTACTCTTCGGGCCGATCGACGATGAGTTTCCGGAATCGGTGTACTTAGAAATTAATGGTGAGATGGTCTTTGAGAGCAAAGGGAGCAGGAGGCCCCTCTGGGGTTGACGCAAATGGTTTCAGAAGAATCCTCGCCTGTAAGTCCTTTAAACAGTCATCTTTGAGGCTATGTGAGGCAATCGCAACCATGATAAGGACTCTATGTACACAATACATCGACCCTACGACCATAGAGCCCCTGGTGGCTAGCCGCCTGATTCCACTGGATAAAGGCGAAGGCGCTGTCAGACCTATAGGAGTCGGAGAGGTAATTAGGAGAATCTGTGGAAAGTGCGTAATGATGGTCGCCAAAAAGGATGTTGTCGAGGCTAGCGGCTCACTTCAGCTGTGTGCCGGACAAAAATCTGGAAGCGAAGCGGCAATACACGCTATGCATGCTGTATTTGAAGCAGATGACACGGATGCTGTACTTCTCATTGATGCTTCTAACGCATTCAACGCCCTTAACAGAGCAGCTGCACTGTATAACATCCGCGTTCTATGCCCTGTAATCGCAGCCTACGCCATTAATACCTACAGACAGCCAGCTCGGCTATTTATCACTGGCGGTAAAGAGATCGTGTCAGCAGAAGGAACAACACAGGGTGATCCCCTTGCTATGGGTCTGTATGCCTTGAGCATTCAGCCCCTAATTACAAGCCTACAAGTAGCGTCCAGTGTGAAGCAATGCTGGTTTGCAGATGATGCCAGTGGAGCGGGCTCTACAACAGAAATTAAGAAGTGGTGGGATGTTCTTAGCACCCTTGGTCCAGATTTTGGGTACTTTCCAAACGACAAGAAATGCTGGATTATCGCAAAACCAGCCAAGGAAGAAAGTGTCAGAGAAGCCTTCAAGGAAACGTCTATTAATGTCACAGTGCAAGGGCAGAAACATCTGGGGGCGGTGATAGGTTCCCGAGGGTATTTAGAGGAATATGTCAGCGAAAAGGTGTCCAATTGGGTCAATGAAGTAGCAGTAGTTAGATATATGAGGGTATCAGCACACGTTTCAAAAAATGATAAAAAATCCCATACAAATCCTTATAAATCCAATATTTTACCCAACCCCATACAAATCCTTATAAACCCCAATAACTACATAAAATACTATTTCAGCCTTTGAATTCAACAATGAACTCCTGCAACGGAGACGTCAAAAACCTAAAAACCTAAATTTAGCTTTTGACCTAAAACCTAAAAACCTAAATTTTCACTTTCATAAATGACACCAAACTCACAAACAATCATCGATTAAATCCAACCAACTCATCAATCGCTGATTTGAATGATGAATACAATATTTTTGAACACCAATTTGGATAAAAAAATAATCATTATGGATGTTGTGTGACTGGATGCCGTTACTGTCACGCGTGACGTTGTGTGACTTGTCACGAAAATGGACAAAAACCCTGAACGTGGGGTGCTCGGTTGGCTGTTTACTTGCCTGGCCCCAGCCAGGTCTTTTTCCCGCCGCTGACAAGGCGGCTGTCCCTTTCCCAGTTTACCTCTGGGACAGAGGTTGAGTTCGGGAAAGAACTCTGAGCACCCCGCTGTAAACCAGTAGGGCCTGAGCGGGCTCACCCTGGAGGTACCGTCTACTGGAAGACATCCCACACTACTCAGTAATTCACCATCTGCACAAGCCGTTAAACAGGTTTCAGTCAGGGGCCAGCTGACACCACCCTAAAGCTTCACCAGAGTTTGTGAACTAATATAATAATGGCCCGATTACCTGTATATTACACTCAGTTCTGAAATTTTTACACTTGTGGTGCTATTTTTCTGTATATTGCTTGATTTGGATTAACACGCATGCGCTTTCATGCACACAACCCAAAGCGGACTGGACACTAGTTTGTTTAACACACGTGTCGGCCATTTTGTTGCCATTTTGCGAAGAGGTTGTATTTTAATGTTTATGGCTCCTGTTTTGGGATTTTTGAACATTTATTTCTCCACTTTCATCGTTCTGATGTTTGTAGACGCTTTTTGAGGTAAGAATATCATTTATCTTGCACACAACAATAGATTTTTTTATTGAATCGACTCGCTATCGAATACTCGTGAAACCGTGACTGTATGATAGAATGATTACACATCGACTAAATCCTTGATTGGGATCCAAGTATTAAAGGTATCACTGTATCCTTTCCACTTTACCAAAGCTTGTTTCTTCTTGTAATCTCTCCTGATAACTTTATCGATTCTGAATATCTCCTGATTAGCTTTCAATAATTCTGGTTCATAAAAACTCCCTTTAATTTCTTCATTATTGAGATCTCTCAGTTTGTATGTGATTGGATTAGTGTATTGTATTTTATCGATAAAGAAAACCTCTTCTGTGAAATTGGGTGTATAACCTCGATCAAACAACTTTCTTTTATACTTTGATATTCTAACCTTTTCACCAACTTTAAATTTTGGCAAAGATGATAATTGCTTCAAATTGCCAAATAGATTGAAGTAAACCGTTCCTACATTCTTTTTCTTAGATGCTTCTGTCGGTGTCATTTTTATTGAACTGTGTTTAGTGTTATTATACTGCTTCAATATTTTAGGCAAAATATCCAGATACATTGTATTGCCTTGAGCAGTGAATCGTTTCCACATTTTATTTTTAATCGTTCGGTTCCATCGCTCAACAACTGATGACTTTTCTTCATTTTCAGTCGAATACAGTGTAATGTTATGTTTACTGAGCAAGTCTTTGAAATGTTTGTTGTAGAACTCTGAGCCTTTATCAGTCCACAGATACTTTGGTTTTCGACCCTCTTTGAATATGCTTTCAAATGCTTTCGTTATGGTCTCACCTTTTTTATCTTTTAATGGGACAATCCAGCCGTATTTACTGAAAACATCTATAGTCGTGAGAAGATACCTATTACCTTTATTCCATTTACTGAATTGTTGCATTTCAACAAGATCAGCAGCCCATATTTCATCAATATTATTTACAATAACACGCCGCCGAGTAAAGTTACGTCTTATGGGTTTATGCAGCTCATTAGCTAATTCTTCTTGCCAGTTTTCCTCTTTACCCGACGGCTTTTGACGTTTTTTGGAACCCCAAGTCCCAATTTTGATTTTGTATTTATTGCATTTCTTGCCAACCAATGTCCCCATTGTCGTTCGGAATATGGAACAGCATCCAATGACTTTACCATCTTTTTGTCAGCTTTTGATTTACATTTTTTATCATCTTTGCAGACTGAATAATCAACATCATGTTGCATGGCTATTGCATCTGTTTTGCCTGTTGGTTTATCGTATATTTCCAGTATTTGCCCTGTTTTGGGGTTATATTTGACTTGATTTTCCAAATCATTGTATGGACCAGTGTATTTATGACCAGGTAATACCCACCCAGCTTTGGGCTTTGGGAGCTTACCAATCATTTTGTGTATATCAATTGAACCACCGCTTTTGGGTCGTCCTTTGATTCCCTTTTCATATTCACCCCAATTTGGTGGGTGCCAACCAATTGAATCATAGCTTGAGCATTTCGGTGTGTTGTGAAATTTGCTCCCAATTTTTACCATGCTTTCACATGGATAATTTTTGTATTTTTCTAATGTCTTTTTCCCAGCCTTGCCAGACCAAAATTGACTCGACAATATACCAGTATCTGTGCTAAATGCACTTTTGGCAATGTCTCCAGATTTGTATCTATCAAAGACTTCATTTGTTGATGGAATTAATGTTCCAACAACATCCATTGACTTCGACGCAACCTTACCTGGTGTGCCAAATTGTTCTAAAATTGTATCTAAATTACCACCATCAAGTTCTTTTCGGTCAGTTTTGTACCTTCTTTTTGGTCTTACTTTGGTTGATAATTTATCAAACATCTCTGATCCAGTCTTTTGAACAAAAGGTGTTGCTTTAGAGATAGCATAATCAATAGCTTTTTTCTGCAATTTAGGGTTTCTAAGTGCTTCAGAACCATAATATCGACCCATTTCAACTGCTTTCTTTCCCATCCATGGTAATGCATGTTGAATTAACATATCAGCACCAGTTGATGCTAAAGTATCCATTATGCCCCCCCCTTCAGAGGGGCTATTTAGTTTCCCTGTTTTTTAACAAATTTGGTTTTAGTTATCCCACATTCAGCACATGTACAGAAGAACATGAGCCGACCATTTTTGGCTTCCTTGTAACCTGCAGGCTCAATACATTCAGTTTCTTTCTTTTGTTTAACACAATATGATTTGACCATTTTATATCACTATATTAGATTAATTATCATCAGAGTCTGACTCAGAATCTGTTACCAATGTACACCATAAACATAATTTTCCTGAAAATTCTGTGTATTCATCACACTCTTCACAATATCTTATATCAACCATTATACAAACTAATTAGATAATTTTTTAAAATATTGGATTATAAAATTATGATTGACACTTTGATTGTTCATGTCAAAATGTGCATTGTGGATTGTTTTCAATATACTTGTACCCTTTTGTCTCTCAAATAAATAATACAAACACCAATAGCCACATAATACTGAATCTCTTTCCTGGATTTCATCACCTGAATACATTAATCGTTTGCCACTTGTTGACATGAATTGCATAATTTCTTTTGGCATAATTAACCCAAAACTATCAAAATATTCTACATATTTGTCTCCGTTTCGATACGCAACCCAATGTGTACCTGGTCCAATCTGTGAATCCAGGTTAATGATACCAACTTCATCTTTTTTCATCTTTTGTGGTAGATTATCTCTGCTGTAAATGCCTCTGAAGTGTTTTATTTTGAGTTTTTTGACCCAGTCAATGAGTTCAAAGTTACTGAGTGGTTTATTTATGAATTTCACAGAATGTCTCCGATTAATGGAATCCCCTTGAATGGACTGTTTTTGCCTAACAACAGACCTTTTCCTTTTTTGGTTTTTTTTTTCCCTTTACCATACTGATCCCATGTACCGAAAAATGGAGGCGGTCGATAATTAACTGGTAGGACCAAACCACCATCTTTTTTGGTTGTGTTTGGAACAAAAACTGGGACCGATCTTCTGGATCTACTTCTATCCACCTGCAAGCCTTTACCCATTAATGCATTCAAAACCATTGGAATGCCAATTGAAGCCAGTAAAGTACCCAAAAAACCTCCTGATTGTGTCTTAGTTGGTTTAATTACAATCTGTCCACCAGTATGTATTGCATTGACAATTTGCTTCTTTTGTGCTTCAGTGAGCCAATCTTTGTATTTTATTAATTGATCAATTTTATTTTGAGGAATGAGGAAACCACCAACTTGTCCTCTACCAAATATTTTATTGACACCCACATTTGCAAGCCCAGAAAGTGCTCCAGTAGCTAATGGTCCAACTGCTTTTGCTGCCATTGGTAGTAATTTTGTGCCAATTTTGAATAATGATGACCAAAGACTGCCTCCTTGTTGTACAGCTTTTCGTATCTGTGTTTTGCTTATTTTAATATCTGCTCCAGTTTTGTTTTGCATTGCCTTTTTCAGCCTATTTATTTGTGTTTTGGTTAACATCAGCTGATCCGGTCCAGTTAATTCAGAATTTGATAATCTTATTGTTATTGCTGAATTGTTTTTTAATGCTTTTGCTAGTCTATCTTTTTGCCCAATTGATAGTGTTACTCCATGTGAATGATAAGTTGTCATATCTTTTATATAACTAACGTTACATTAATTATCGAAACAATAGTTTGCCATCTTTTTGAATGAGCTCCGCGTCTTGCTCGTATAATGTCAATGCATAAACTGAATATGCAGTTGCAGTTGTGCCAGATAATTCATAGTGGAATGTCAGCTTTGTGGTACCATCTTTGATATCCATTTTTTGTTTTGTTAAATCGAAATACAAGAATGGGAATAGTGTTTTGAAATTGTCGACATTCAATAAAGTTCCTTGACTGTACTCATTGTTTGCATGCACATATTTGAGGACATCTCTGTAAACTCGAGTCAAATCAGCCTCTGGAGTGTAATGTACATCAGGATATTCATTGCCATTAGCCACAGATAAATGACAATTTAGCAATGTTCTGGGATCTGTTGATACACTAAATGTATTGTACAAAAATGGATTTACTGTTTGTGCAGCAAGATTTGCATCATTGATAATGAAAACAAATACATGCCTTGGTTTTGAAATCCCACTTGTTATCTGAAAATGACCACTTCTTTGTGTTGAAGAATTACTTCTCTCAATATTTTCTCGCAAATAAACCCATTTATGTGGCTTCAAAAACTGACTCATATACAGTGATTGTCCTTCTGAATTGAAAGTGATTCTTGGTACAATCAACTCCATTCTGGTAATAATTACACGACAATCAGCCCCAGCTTGCCATATTAGAATAGTATCAGATTCAATCTGCAAATTTAATTCCAATCTTGTTGATGGCAATAACTCATCCATCAATGCTTCAAAGAATGAGTATCGATTCAATGGTATTTCTGTATTGACAACAACTGATAGACCCAAAAGTGCTTTTCTTACAGCAAATCCTTTATTGTAGTTATCTTCAGCCGATCGTTCTTCAGCGTGTCGGTTTGTATCCAGATAGAAAAACTCATTTGTTGCTGTCGATTGAGCATATCCTGGACTATATTCCAATAGATTCTTGATATTTACACAATGATTTGCATCATTACAATCATATACCATTTTACCATTCAATCTTACATCGAAATCATGTATAAGACTGTGTGAACCATTAACAATACCATTATGGTCTTCAGCTGCTATATTTGCATTCTGCATTGTTTGGACTTTAAAACCAACTGATATTCTTGCATTATACCAATCAAATGGGGTCACTTCTCCTGTGTTGTCAACAACAAAACGATAACCATCTTTCTTTTGTGACCTATTATTTCCTGGATTACCAGTATTCAATGGTGTCTCCAATTGGAAGAAGACATCTTCATATCTCTCAATGTATTTTGGATTTCTGAATGATTTCATTTATACAGATATGTTACATTATTTTCATTTCCTCCCTCTTTTGAGTTTTCCACCAGATATCATCCTATTAACTCTCTCAGCTATTTGAAAATCAGTCAGTGGCTGCTCCATTTTTGGTTGGCTCATTGTCACTGATTTTGTTTTGGAAGGTTGTTTTTTGCTCAATAATTGAATTATTTTATCACCTGCTTTATTACCAGCAAACTCACCAGTTTTGGTGACTGCTTTTTCAGCTGCAGTTTTGGCTCCTTTCTTAGCTAATTCTTTTGCTGTTTTTCCGAAAAGTTTTGATCCAACTGATCTGAAAACATCCATAATTCCTTCACCATGGATATGTTTCATCGCATAACGACCCAATTGTGGGTCAAAACGTGGCTTAAATTCACTTTGTCGTACCATATATTGATATATTATATTAAACTAGACCTGAGAATCAAGCTCATGAACCAGTCAATGCCATTCAAGTCAATTGGCCGACCCAAAGCGTCAGTCACTGTTATTCCCATTTCTGAAATAATTGACTTGGAAACTGGACTGAATAATGCTCTTTTTGGCTCAAAAGTAAAGGGATAACTCCTTGTTAAATTGTCAGTGGGTATCATTATCAGTGTATTTGTGAATCGTCCATCACTGAGGCTATCAGTTATTATATCACAATTAATGTCCAAAACGTCAATATCATTGGTAATATTTGGCAATTTTGTCCCATGTTCAGTTTGGCTAATTAACTTTGGTTCAAATCCAATAAGTGCTCCAAAATTAGAGTTTCTAATATCAAGCTGCCATTGGTTGTCCAGCTCAATGACAACTCTATATGATGAAAGCACAAAATATAGATTGATGCCCTTGCTGGAAGATGGTTTATCTCCATTTTGAATTATTGATTGAGTGATATAATCATCAAGATCATCATATGAATACATTCCATCAACAAATGTGATTGTTTCCCATTTTGTACCATTATCTGGGCTGTATTTTATTGTATTATTGTTGTATCCTGCATTGACATTATGCCACGAGTATGTCATTGAAACTCGATCAACAGCTAGCTCATGTCTCATTGTTGTGTCAAGCTTCAATGGTGGATCAAATTTGATAATAAAGTCTTCAGGCCGACTTCGACCTATTTTTTGACGGTTAACAGATGAAATATGTATCGCTCTTTCTTGCATATATTATTTGATTATATATTATGCAAGAATAATCCACGTCCTAGCGAATTATATATTGTTGCAATAAATCAATGAGTTGTTTGTTGTTTATCAAGCCAAGTTGATTCAATTTATGGGCTATTTGTGAAAATTCCTCTTTGACTCCATTATTGCCAGCCAAAATGGATCCACCAAGCAATTCCATTCTGTCAATCAAATCATTAGCATCATTGAAATAAACAACACCAGAGCCCAATTTCTTGAATTTTTTGCTGTATTTCTTCTTTGGTTGCGTATAACCAGAACCTTTTTTGATGGTTTTCATTCCTTCTGGGATTATTTTAATGCGCCCTTTGTATTTTTGTAATAATTTTATATCTTCATCTATTTTATCAATTTTGTCTTTATTCTTGGTCTTTCCTTGGCCCTTGGATAAAGGACCCTTCTTTGTTCCAAGTTTTTTCAACATTTTGCCAATATTAGCATCGTAATCCTTGATGTCAATATCTCCTTGCATAGAAGCTTGGAGAACAGAACTCGGAGGTGCAAGATCGTATTGCATCAATTTTTGGATTTCATCAATATCAAAACCAGCATCCAAATTTGATTCAACATCAGGTGACATCATTAATGGTTTATAGCCAATTGGTAGCTTTGCTTCTGGTGGTTGTGTTTCAGGCTGATAAGTTAACATAGCAATGTCTTCCAAACCTGAAGTCAACGCTTTTTGGTTTTTCTCCAATTGTTCAATCAGTTTGTCTTGTTTTTCATCAATTGTTTGTTTTGTTTCCTCTTGAGCTTTAATAATTGGTTTGAAAGTTTCTGATAAACCTTGTTGTAAATCTTGTTTATCATGCTTGTACTCCTTCAATGTATCTCTAACTTGTTTGGTTATTGTTCCAGCCTTAATCTTGGCTTCAGATAGTTGTTTTAATCTTTGTAGATCCATTATATTATTAACTTATATAATGTATTGATATACATGGAAATCCCAAATTATGATAGACATGATAAAAACACTAATTTCAAAAGATTGTATGGTTACATGCCAAGTGACACGTTTCGGATGTTAATATGTGGTAATTCAGGATCTGGAAAGACAAATTTATTGTACCATATGCTGATGAAACCACTTTTGTATTATGATAGAATACATTTGTATGCCAAAAATTTGGAGCAACAAAAATACAAGGATATGCTACAAACATTGACTGATATATCAAATAGTGTCGGGTATAATGTCCTTGTTTGTAGCAATGATGATATAATTCCAGTGGAGGAATTGAAGGATGAAGATGCCCAGAAGATAGTAATATTTGATGACTTTATTTGTGAAAAAAACCAGAAACCATTGATTGATTATTTTATTCGTGGCAGACACAAGAACTGCTCTGTTATTTATCTGAGCCAATCGTTCTACAAAACACCAAAAGATATTCGACTCAATTGCTCTCATTTCTGTGTCTATGACTTTCCTAGCAGCAATGAAAGAGGTTTGATATCCCGTGAGTTGGGTGTCGAAAAGGATAAATACATTAAAGCAACCAAAGAGCCATTTTCATTTCTATATGTTGATAAGCCCATGAAGAGAATTAACAGGAATTTTTATGGAACAATATAACCAAATGATATAAATGGGAATATTCAACGAACATAGTTCATCGTCTTCTTTCACAACGGTTCCTCTTCAAGGAGCCGCTGGGCCTCAAGGAATAGGGTTTAAATTAACCCCAAATGGAAATTATGATATACAAAACAAAAAACTTGTTAATGTTAAACAAGGAGCTGATCCCAATGATGTTGTCACAAAGAGCCAAATACAATTGTTGGATAATGCTCCTGGTGATGTGCGAGCTAATAAAGCAGTAATTTACAGCAACAGTGGAAGTGTTCATACCAATAGTATTTATCTACAAGACACGCCAGACGGTGCTGGCAGCTTCAATGATGTTCGATTATTGACTGAGCATCAGTCTTATGAAAACATTCATCTTAATATACCAGATTTGAAAAACTTTGATGGCCATGGTGGACGAGCTAAAAGTGAAATAATGGTTACATCAACAGAACAACATATTACTGGACGGAAAACATTTTTTGATATTAGTGTTTTAAAACCTGATAATAACGATCAAGCGGCGAATAAAAAATATGTCGATGATGAGATTAAAAAAATACCATCACCTGATTTGTCTACATATTTGAAAAAAGATGGCACTGTTGAAATGACTGGAAATCTGGATATGGGTAATCAACAAATTACTCATCTTGGAGCCAATATACAAAATACATATGATGTCGTTAATTTAGGTTTCTGTGATACTAAATATTTACAAAAAGTCTCCAATAGTGACCTTGATATGGACAATCATAAAATCAAAGATATGGCTCAACCAACTGATGATAACGATGCTGTTAATAAACACTACGTTGATCATAACTTTCTCAACAGGTTAACACCGAATGCTCTTGGTGGTGAATTAGATATGAGAGGTCATAAAATAATCGTTCTTGGAAATCCTTCCAATCCCAATGATGCTTCCACTAAAGCATATGTTGATACAGAAATAGCTAAAATACCATCTGTTGGAAGTGATTTGAGTGTATATTTGAAAAAAGATGGAAGTGTTGCTATGACTGGAAACCTTGATATGAATAATAAACAAATCAAAGATATGGCTCAACCAACTGATGATAATGATGCTACTACCAAAAAATATTTTGATGACAAATTGGAGCAAAGTCATCTTGTCAGCAGCCATAAAACAAATGAATTCAAATATCTTACAGATACCGATGAAAGCAGTTCAGAATATAATATCACAGTGTATGGAATAGCTGCTTTCAATCAATCCCCACATCAGAATAAAAAAGCTTATGATATCACATTGATTAAAGACAGTGGAAGTAATGATTACAGATCAAGGATAGGTTTCAATATTTATACTCTTGCTATTGGAACATACACAATTGTGTTTGAATTCTACCCACCAGAAATGACTAATATTCAATTATCATGTACTGCTTCTGAAGCATACATCCACAAAGCTGTACAGCGTGATTTCACTGCTTATAGCAAGCTATTGGTTCAATTCAATAACAACAGCAAACAAACTCCAAATTACATCTATTTGACGATGCATGGAACAGCTACAGCGACTCCAGTACAATGTCATCTGGTTGTTTACGGTGTCAAAGATTGGTCAGATAGCGTTTATCCAGGAGTGTATGATGGCTTGGACAATGTCATGTTTGAATATAAAAATGGAGATATGGAGATGAAAGTCAATATGGATATGAATAATAAGATTATTTCTGGTTTAATAAATCCAATATTTGATTCTGAAGCAATGAATTTGGGTTATTTTACCAACTTATTCAAAACGAAATACACTGGAACTATTGCCAGTGGTGTTTTTCACAATTTCAGTATTCCTGTCTCAGGAAATATTTATTTCAATTTGTATTCAGTTGTTTTGGTAAGCAATATTCAAGTTGCAAATGCACAATTATTAATACGTGGAAAAAAACAAGGGCAAACATCAAACACTGACACATATCACAGAATTGGAAACATAATAAGTGGAAGCAAGACATTTGATTTGCCAAAATCAACAACATTTGTTAGTATTGATTCTATGTCAATATTGGATAATATTGGAGCAGGAACTGCTGTTAATGGAACTTTTGAATTGAAAATATTATACTCTGATTATTTTGAAAGATATCATGCTGTCAATAAAAGTTGGTTGTCAAATATTGAAACTTCAAGTGTTGTTAACGGCACCATAAAAAATGGAGTTTTTGAAAATGTTCATGGTTTCCAATTTGGAACATTAGGGCCGGTTAAAATAAAAAATATTGTAATTAATACAAAAAATCATTACCAAGTTTCTTTTATCGCCATTGCTAACAGTAAAACTTTATTTTCCCATTTAATACAATTTAATATGAAAATTGGGAGAAATTTTGTAACTACAAATACAACAATCAAACCCATGATAATTCAAATGGGGATTTTTAAAAGACGTCCAGGGTTTACTTCTCCAATTATAAACCATGAAGTCACAGGAACTTTTGAAATTTATTTATCAACACTATTAATATAATGCCATACGTTGAAGATGAAAATGGAAACCATATTCTTGATGAAAATGGAGATAAAATAGAATACACAGTAACTTATGACAACTTACCAGATGGATTCAAATATAGAGAACCAATACATCTGAATGATGATGGTCATTTGGATACAGAAAACAGACATTTGGTGATAAAAGATGGAGTTAATTCAAATCATGCAATTTCACTCCAACAATTAATTAACAACAATGAAGACATCATCAAACCATATATTGAAACACAAATACAACAAGCTCTGGCTCAGTTTAAAGCTCAACAAGCTCAGGAAGCTGTAACGTTTCTCAACAATCAAGTTGCAATGAGAATAGGAAGAAAAAGTGGTACAATACCAAAAACAAATTACAAATGGATAAAATTATTGAGTAAAGATGACATTAAAGGAATCAATACATTGCAAGAGATTATTGTGACAAACACATATATCAGGAGAAATGACAGATATCATCATTCCAAATCCGATTTGGTGTCATCATCATTTGATCAATTGGAATTCTTCTTTGATGTGTCATTTGAAAACTATTATTGCTACTTCAACAATCATCCATCTGATTGGACAATGAAGTATTTTGTTGAATATATTAGGATACAATTACCTGACAATAACCACTAGGTCGTGGACTCCGTTACTTTATTTCATAAAATAACTAAATAAAAATATTGTAATCAAATTGTATAATGAAAGAATTGTCAGAATTGCAAGAACACATTCGAACATCGATGATAGATTTTCACCGTAAATTGAGTCTTCCAATATTACCCAGACAGGAATGCATGATAAAAAGTATCGTAATATTCACATATTTGTATGAAAAACATTACAACACAGGTTTACCTGATGAAGTTTACAAAGAGTTAATTCATGATGGAATCGGATTAATTGGGCCTGGAGATGGATGGTTAACAGCTATTCTCCATCGATTATTTGGTTGGCAACCATATATCAGATCACATGGAATATTACATGATGCTTATGGCCAATTTTACAACAGATATCATCGTGACAAAGGATACATGTACACCATTAATGAGAAAAAAACATATCCTTGGATGAAAAAATGCATGTTTTTGGGTCAAATAACTGGTCTCTATTATTGCATCAAAAATAAGATAACCATATAATATATGCAAAAGAAGAAATTAATAATTGATTTCAATCATATTTCAAATCGATTATCAACAGAAGAAATTGATGAATTGAAAGCTTATTACATGTCATATCACAAAAAGATGTGGATGTACAAAAGTGCATACAAAAGATTCAAAAAATGGGAATTCGCTGGTAATATTTCATCCATTGTATTTGCAACTGGTGGTATTGCATCATCGGTTGCAACCAGTGGAGCTTCATTATTGGCAATATCATCGGTGTCTGTCATAATTCAAGCTTATATGAAGCATAAAAAAGTTGAAATCAAACTTTATCAATGCCAATATGCTTTTCAAACTTACGGACATTTATTAAATGAAATAAAAGAAATAATGAGAAGTGGACATTTTGATAGAGATGATTTGACAAACAAGCTTACTCAAAATGATGATTTCATTTTGGATAATTCCCCGATTGTCGATAAATGGGGTGACAAATATGATAAAAAATATCAGATATTCACTTATGTTTGATTAATAATGTGCATGATTTGGGGGCCAATAATGTCCATAATTTTATCCCAATAAACATTGTATAATTTCATTGTTTTTTTGGATTTTGACAACTCAATTTGGGAAGAATCAATTTTCATCAATTGCAATATTCTATGCAAAAGATATTTCAAACTGATTATTCTCTTTCTTTTACCATTGATTTGTGGCAGTATTTTGTTTATTTCAACGAATATTTTATGAATTTTGAAATTGGTTGAACAACTGATTTCAATTTTGTTTTTCAAAATAATTTTATCTAATGTATGCGACAAATGGTATTTTCTATTATACACTGTTTTCTTGTATATTTTGAACAAATTGGCATGAAAATTGATATATTCTGTTTTGTATTCTTCACCAACAACCTGTCCACAAGCAACACACGTTAATTGACATTCCATGTTTTTCAAATTCTGTGATCCACAACAATCAGGCATTGATGGTTGTTTCTCAACTTTGGATTCATCATGATATCCACAAAATTCACATTCATCTTTGCAATGCAGGAATTGGCACAGAGATGATTCCACCTGCTTGGAAACATCTTTTGGTTTTTTCAAAATGGATTTCATTTTTGTATAAATATAGTATATAATATAATTACACAAAAATGTTTTCCAAAAGATAATACAAAGTCTTGAAACCAAATATTCACCAAAAAACAAACCAAATATTCACCAAAAACATTGAAATTAAATATCTCATCACAAAAGATGAGTCAAAGTCTCCAAATCAAATATTTATCAAAAAATCAATAAAATCACAATTTTGTCACAAGTTTTTGTCGCAATGTTTTGATCACAAGTTGATACTATCATTGGATAGCATAATGACCATAGGCCAATGAGTGTATTCCATCAGGATACAAATATCGTTTATCATCAAAACATGACAACGATGTCTTGTTGATGGTGTAACTACCAAGTTCATGATGGTTACTTCTGATTGTTTTCATTTGGTGAAATAATTGTTTCTCATTGAACAACACATCTTTGTAATCAAAATGTTGAATATCATTTTTGATGACATTCTTTTTGATTCCTTTGGCTGTTTTTCCACCATTGTTGTTATCTTTGATATATGAATACATTTTGGATCTCAATCCCACAAATTCAGTAATGGGTACACCAGCGGCTTCATCTTTGAATTTTCCAATAACTTTTTTATTTGTGGAGTCATAAAATTGATGATTTGATGGATAATCCGAGTTATCAAACATTTCTTTTTTATTCCAAAAATCTTGATACACATCTTCGGCTTCAATTTCATATGTCAAACTGTCTGTATCCGTAAACAGTAACTTAGCTTTGTTACCATATTTGTTTTTAACGAAATTGTAATGGAAATCGTACATCAATGTTTTGCTCAAATCAAGGATACACATACCAGCATAGGCTGGTCTGTTAAGTGTCAACGATTCCTTTATTTTATGGACTGCAACCAAGTTTTCATTAAAGATTTTGCTATTGATGAATGTTGGTTTGGAAGTCATTTTCAATAATTGTTTCTCATTAGTCACCAGTTTAATGTCTTCCCGTTTTCTGATATTCTCCATTGTTTTACCGAAGACACTATTGTTCATCAGTTTGAAGAAATCTTTCTCAAAAGCATTCTTTGCATTAGTTCTTTGATGTGTATTGAAATCAATATATGCCTTCAACCAAGGACTTTGATTAAAGGATAATACACGGTATATTTTAGTCAATTTCAAACCCAATTCACGATACAATTGCAGATTACGATAATGTAATACATATTTTGATTTGTTTGCCAATGTTGGAATCAGTTTTTTGACTTGTCCACTTGTTATTCCAAATTTTTCTGCAATTCTTTGGCAATAATCTGACAGCATATTTGGTGCCACTTTGATTTGTTCAGCGCCACATGGATAATCATTATGCAGGTCATGTAATTCATGAGGATATTCCAAATCAACTTCCAATAAATATCCAGTCTTATTATCTTTGGGAATCGTTTTCCAATTAATGTTTTTTATTTGCTGTTTATTCAACCATTTGAAATTCCCAGTTGGAAGATGTTGTGACATAGCCCATCCATATAGATTGTTTGCATCCAAATACATGATATGTTTACTGGGTTCATTTGGATTCCAATTTTGCATGTATTTGTTGTTAGCTTTGCCGTATCTATTGGCTATGTAACTGATTCCTCCACGCATGCCCTTTTCAACAAATTGATACATATCAATATCCGTGATTAATTCAAGTTTGACTTCAGTCATTTTCAACATTGCATCCCAACTCAATCCTGGAGATGTGAAATAATGACAAGGATCCAATCTATAGTATTCCAAACATGTTTTCCTGAAATTTTCAAAAACATCAGCCAGCAATAATACATCAGATTTGAGATATAAATCATGGTATTCACCCATGGTTTTCAATTGAAATGTATTCCAAACATTTTGTGCATGACTGTATTCTTCATCAGTGATATTTGTATTATTCATTTGACTGTAAAATTCATCTTTGGTTGGTAATTGAGTATCATTGAATTTATCAAAATTACTCATATAATCATACGGATAAACTCCTTTTTGTTTCATTAATTGTAATTTACGACCTTTGAAAACTTCACTGGTATATTTGAAGGCATCTTCTGGTAGATTCTTTACAAGATTTGCCAATGATTGATTCATAAACTGAAGACTGTCGATAAATACTAAATTATAACCCAACATGAAGGCCATGTATTGTTCCATGTTATTTGGGATTACATTAATTTTGTGTTGTCTGGTTTCACCTTTTTTATCCACATAAGTATTGGTCTCAATAATTTTACCAATTTCTTGCATTATAAAATGACTATCATATCCTTTCAAATTATGAAATATTACAGGGATTTTGTTAGTTATTGTAAAATCCCTGTTACATTGATTATGGGCTGAGCCACGGAATTTTCCAGTAATATGGCAATGGTCTCTGACACGTTTATCATTTTTTGTGAATTGTTTACCACAAATATGACAAGATGTTGCTTTTTGGAATTTGTCTTCATCTTCTGGAGACATAACTAATGGTTTATTGAATTTGTATTTAATAGTTTGTCTGCAATATTTGACTTCATCAAGCATTGCTTGCATAAATTTGTAAACAGCTTTTTCTCCACGATAATATTTTATTGGTTTGGAATATTTGTCATCATAGCAGCATACAACTTTGTAACCATAACCGCAATCAGTGTGTTTTTGATAAGCTTCAGTAAAAGATTGTTGGTTAGATTGATTACAACCATGAATTGGTTCAGTGATTGCTTCAAAATCTGCGTATATCACGAATGGCGCTTGCATTTGTTTATTAAAATTTTTGAATTCTATTTTGGAACCAACTTCGGGCATTTTGATTGATTGTACACCATTGATTTCAATACATACTTCCTGATGCTTGGTTAAAACTCGTTCTGATGTAAAACATTGCAAACAATGCATACAAAAATGTTTTTTATTTTTATTTCTTGTTTTTCGATACATAAATCTATTAAAATCTTTGATAAGACAGTAATGTTTGTTTTCATCTTCTGAGATTAGCAATAGATTCATCACATTCTCAAACTTTTCTTTGGACACATAAATTGGATAAGTTTGTTTGTTTTCATAACCAAAAACATTGATGTTGATACTGTTTTGGATTTCAATTTTGTTGTATTGTTTGATGGAAACTGGGAATTCAATTCCTTGGTAATTCAATTGTGGCATAAATGCTTTGTCAGTTTTTTTGATTCGTTGTGGATTATTTTCTCGTGGATTCAAATGTCTAACGTGACACCAACGAAAGCATTCATTATCTTTATTCTTGAGATTAATCAATCCACTTTTGTTATGTTGTAGTTCAGTTGGAAGTTTAATGTAAGAACTTCCAGTAAGAGGCTGATATTTGATAATATTAATGTAATGTCCATTGATTGATTTAATTATCCAAGCTGAACCTTCACTAATCCATTTGTGAATATCATTCATAATTTGTTCAACATTAACATCCAAAGATTCTTGAAAATCATTGGCATTAGTTATTGTTTTTGGTTTACTATTAAAATATCCAATTCTGGAGACAGTTTGGTTTCCTTTTTGTTGTTCAAAATAAATTATCAAAGTTTCAATAAATTTAATTCCTTTCATTTGAGTTAATAATTGTTTCAGAAAATGAGCAATAGCTAATCTGGTTGAACTCATTTGTATCAAAGGATCTGTTTCATTTTTAATTCCAACTTCATAAGATTTGTTATATCCCTTGAATGCTCTTGCAACTTCTGTGATTTGAGTTCTCTGTCTAGGAATCGGAGCCATTTTCTTAGTCCTTGGTGCTGCTTTGGGTTTATCAGCAAATTGTTTTGGAGGAGGAATAATGTTGTTTCTTGGTTGAACAATTGGTCGATCTCTGAATTGCATTGGCGGCTTGATGATTGTATTCTCGTAATCTTTTACCATTTGTTTGACTGATTTTCGTGGATAGGGTATTGGTTTCACTTTCTTGGTTCTCGGCATTGGAACCGGTTTTTGTTTTTCCAATAATAATGCTATTAATTGATCTTTCGTTAATTTTGATAAATTATTTTTGTTCATTATAATATTATACGACAGATTATTTTTATTAATGTGTTTATTTTGTGTGTGGATTGTGTTTTGTGATGTTGGGTTTTGCATAGTAGATTGAACACCAACTTGTTCAACCACGATTGGAATTTGCGTGTTCGGAGCACCAATCTTACTCCTATTTCGTGTTTCTTTTGTTCTGGCCATACGACCGAAATACCCAACAAATTGGATACTTCGGACGTCAAAAAATCACCAAAATTCAACGTCTGGAAAATGTTCCTGTAATTGTCTTTTGTATGGGTAATCACCTTTATTGATTTTATTCATCATTGAATTGAATTTTTTATCAATTAATTGTTTCTCATCTTCTGTAAACTCATCATCTGATTCCTCCAATTCAATGTCCATTTTGATTGATTTAATTGGTTTTTCAGATGTAATTTCAATATTTGTTTTATATTTTTTGGCTTCATAAGCATGTTTAACATTTTCTGACCGAGTCATTAATTCAAGGTTGTAGATGCAATTGTTTTGTTTATTGGAGTCAATGTGATTTATTTGCATTTTATCAGGAATTGGACCATTGAATATTTCATAAACTAATCGATGAACATAAAAGTGTTTTTTTGGTAATCCAATTTGTGATAGCAGAATCAAATTATAACCAGTTGGTTGTAAATTTCCAATTGAACATCTCTTGGTTTTTTTATTAAATATTTGGCCATATTTGTTGGCTCCAAAGTTTGTATAAATTTGGTGATAATAAAATTTATCACATTTTATTGGAATATTTTGTGGTGATTTATTTTTTTTACCACATCTTTCGTTATTGGCATATATCATATTTTCTTGTCTTGTAACGAGTTCCAAATTTACAATACAATTGTCTTGTTTATCATTATTGATATGATGTATTTCATATCCAACTGGAATTATTTGTTGATTAACAGCTTCATAAATCATTCTATGAGCTGTAAAAATTTTAGGTTTTCCATTAGAATAAACAGTTGTAACCAAATATCCATTTGGTTGTAATCTTCCTTTACTTGGAATCAATCTCTTGCGATTGATTATATATCCATCTTTTGAGGCAGCATAATTATGGTAAATTGGATGAATATGATATGTTTTTCCTTCATAAAAAACAGTATTTGATGCCAGAATTTTCGTTGATGAATTTTCACCAGCAGAAGAATTCATGTTTGCGTTGTCTAATTTTTTTGTTCCACTCATTTCTTCTATGAAAGTATCTATCACCAAAGCTTTATATCGTTAAGGTTTTCAAATTCATGTCCAAATTACCCTCCAAAAATACATCAACCATTGTTGAATTCAAAATATAGCCAAACAACTCTTGTATTCATTGATGATTAATCATTGTAAAGTGGAAAATTAATGTCATCCAAATCGTTACACATTCTGTAAAACATCTTATTGATTATTTTATTTTCTGTGCGTGTAAACTCACAATCATTGTCTTCCATTGGTGGAAATTCCATTAATCTATTGACTGTTTGCAATTCTTCTTCAGAGTATGAACTGTTCAAAAATTCTTTTCTGGCTTTGTGCATGTGTTTAATATTTTCAGAGGCTGTAACCAATTGCAAATTTACAATTGAATTGTTCTGGCGATTGGAATCAATGTGATTTATTTGCAATCCAGGAGAAATATTTGTCTGATTTACGGCCTCATAGACGAATCGATGAGCGGGGCATGTATTGTTACGTCCCGGAGAAATTATATAATAGCCATTCTCAGATAAGTATCCTTTTCTAGGTTCTAATCTTTTTCGATTGATTATATAACCATCAACTGAGGCTCCGTAATTTTCAAATGTTGGATGAATAAAATATGTTTTATCATTGTGATCAAATTGGTTGTTCATATAAATTAGATTACATAAAATTGAATAACCGGTTTAAACCAGTTTTGAAAAAAGCAAGGAAAATTTAGGTTTTTAGGTTTTAGGCCAAAAGCTAAATTTAGGTTTTTAGGTTTTAGGTCAAAAGCTAAATTTAGGTTTTTAGGTTTTAGGTCAAAAGCTAAATTTAGGTTTTTAGGTTTTTAGGTTTTTGAGTTTAGGTTTTTGAAAACCGAGGATTTAGGTTTTTAGGTTTTTGACGTCTCCGTTGCAGGAGTTAGGGTTAAATTCAAAGGCTGTGTTAGTTAATTTATGCAAGAATTGGATTTATAAGGATTTGTATGGGGTTGGGTAAAATATTGGATTTATAAGGATTTGTATGGGATTTTTTATCATTTTTTGAAACGTGGGTTGATACCCTCATATATCTAACTACTAGTAGCGACGTTAGCAGAATTTGCTCTATCTCAACCACAAGCGTGCTACGCAGCCTACACCTTTGGCTTGAAACATCGGTGGACGTATTTTTTAAGAACTCTCCCCGACATTCAGGATCTACTAGAGCCACTAGAGAATGCAATATCTCAAGTGCTCATTCCTGCGATTACTGAGCGTAAGTGTAATCAGCTAGATAGGACCATTCTAGCGCTGCCAGTCCGCCTAGGTGGTCTTGGTTTTGGAAACCCATGCCTTGAAGCAAGCCGCGAGTACGCTTCGTCAGTCAAAGTAACAACACCCCTCGTTGAACAAATCGTATCTCAGTCACATGAGCTACCAGAAGATTCCCTCGTAAAATCAGCACAACAGGCAGTAACAAGGGAAAGATCAAAGGAACTCGTAGACAGAACAGAGCGTATTAAGGAGATGGCACCATGTAAGACTAAGCGAGCACTGAATCTGGCGGCGGAAAAAGGATCATCGGCGTGGCTTACAGTCCTCCCTCTTAAAGATCTGGGTTTTAACCTCAATAAAAGGCAGTTCCGCGACGCTGTTAAACTACGCTATGACTGGCCAATAGATGACATCCCTTCCACATGTGCATGTGGGGAAGTTTTTACAGTTGACCACTCTATGATCTGTAAACTAGGAGGTTTCGTCATTCAGCGTCACAATGAGCTCAGAGATCTGGAGGCTGAACTCCTGAGTACAGTTTGCAGTGACGTTGAGACTGAGCCAGTTCTCCTAGACATCTCTGGAGAACAGTTAAGTAGAGGATCCAACAAAGCACAAGATGCAAGATTGGATATCCATGCACGCGGGTTCTGGGAGCAACGACGATCGGCATTCTTTGATGTAAGGGTTTGCCACCCCAATGCTGAATCGTATAAGGACCTGGAGCCGCAACAGATCTATCGTATGCATGAGAATGAGAAAAAGCGCCTGTACTCAAGGAGAGTTCTCGACATTGAGCATGGAACATTTACACCTTTGGTCTTCACTACAACCGGCGGAATAGGCAATGAATGCTTGAGATACCATAGTCGATTAGCGGAGCTGATTGCTATCAAGAAAGGGGAGCAATATGCTAAAACCATGTCATGGATCAGGAGCCGAATATCATTTGCACTGTTAAGATCTGCACTCGTCTGTCTTAGAGGCTCTAGGACACTACGAAGAATGCAACGTGACATCAAGAAGGCGGACATTGACATTGAAACTGCAGAAGGGGCCATTTGAGAGATGCGTATTTTGTTTATTTATTTATTATTTTTTCTTTTTATCAAGTAGACCGATTTTAAAATGCCGAATTTGATTTTTTTTAAAAAAACTTCATGACATTTGTTCTTTTTTTCTTTTTCTTTACAAAAACATTGTTGCTTAAAAATATTATCTTTTTTTTAATCGAAAAGAAATGTGAATAGGTTTTTTAATAGCTCTTTTTTTTATATACTTTTAACTTGTAAATAGCAATTTGTGTGGAATATTTTAATAAATTATCATTATTATTAAATTAACATTATTATTATTATTATTATTATTATTATTATTATTATTATTATTATTATTATTATTATTATTATTATTATATATAAGATATACTATTGTAATTGCGAGTTATTTTCTCTCTCAACATCCGAGTCCAACCCATGGACTTAGGGAGGCAAAGAGGGTTTCTCCTCTATGGAGAGGACCCGCCTAAGAAGGTGGGCTGTATAAAAAACAGTTATTTTCTGGAGTTCATGAATGTTAATGTTGCCAGGGATTTTGTTGGTGCATGCCCATTTATTATTATTATTATTATTATTATTATTATTTATTATTATTATTATTATTATTATTATAATCTTTATTAACATATACCAAGCAGCTGAAATTGTTATTTACAAGTTAAAAGTTGAGAAAAGAACTATTAAAACCTATTTACAATTCATTCCGATTTCGAGACTAATTTTCAAGCACAAACTTTTCAAAAGAAAATACAAATGTCATAATAATAATGATAATAAAAATAATAAAAAACAACATCTTAATCCTAATCATTATTATTATTACTACTATTATTATTGTTACTATTATTATTATTATTATTATTATTATTATTATTATTGTTTAGGGACTTAGGGAGGCAAAGAGGGTTTCTACTTGATGGAGAGGACCCGCCTACGAAGGTAGGCTTTAGAAGGAAGAGTTTTTTTCTGGAGTTCATGAATGTTGATGCTGCCAGGGATTTTGTTGGTGCATGCCCATTTATTATCATTATTATTATTATTATTATTATTATTATTATTATTATTATTATTATTATTACAACATTATACAGTACATTACAGTACAAGTCAAAACAATAAAAGAATGATTTTAGTACAATACGAGTACAGAGAGTCGTAATCAAGAGAGAAATGACATAAGATTACATGACATTGCAATATTTCCTTTACAAGAAAACAGATTGGGCTAAATTAACTCATCTGAATTTCCAGCAAGCCTTCTTCTAATTAAGAGACATGCAAAAATTAACGATAAAAACCGACGTTTCGGTGTCTTCATGACGCCATTGTCAAGGAGAAATGAAAAATTACAGAGTCTGCGGCAAGGTGTAACAATAAATTAGCATACAGTGTTTAAGGCTAATTAAATAAATACTTTTGCGCGAATAGAGTCGTTTTGCACGTTCAGAGTGGGTTTTAGGTCTCTGATGAAAAGCATTTCGTTAACCAAACAATCGAACTTACTTCTACACTTTTTCAGAATGCTAAAACGCCTCAGTAGGTCTTTCGGGACTTCGCCATGCTGTTCATGGTAGTGATAAATTATTATTATATCGTTGTATATTCTTTTTTTTTTTTCCTTTGAGGTGAACACATATTCTTATACGCATAAGATAAAAGGTGGGCATTTAAAATGTCGGGGTTGAGGATTCAGGAGTCTGAATTTAGCGACGATAGAAGTGGCTTCCATTTCTTTGTATTCTTGGTTTTCACATGACGTCACCAAATTCTAGAATTCAAAACCGGGAGGCCTTCAAAATTTTTACCTTCATTCAAGGAAAGATTACCTAAAAATATGCCTTTTCAAAATTTCCTAGCTCGATGTCGTACTTCCTTTTGAAAATAGAACAGTTTCAATTTTTGAGGAGGACGGCCGTGACAGAGCTGTTCCGTATCTTAAGAAATGACTCCTCGGGTGATTTTCAGCATACTAAACAATTTAAGTTTGAGAAAAAATATTTATCTTAACATTCGAAAATTCACAATGGAAAACAAACCTCTCTTTTGGCAAAAGTGATCATGAACTCCAGATGTTTTTTCCTATTTCAAGCCGCCATGTTGGTGCCCCTCAGAGGGACACCAACATGGCGTCTCCATACTAAGCTCCATAAATTTGTGTGAAACATATTGTCAAATAACTTGAGTATAGTATACCGCACAGACCTGATACTTGGACAGATTCCTTATTTACTTACCTTCTATAAAATGTCAATTTCTCGGCTTCATTCATGGAATGTTTTCGATTTTTTCTTCAATGGCGTGACAAAAATCGACAGTGAAAACCGGCAATTGCTTGGTGTCTTGTATTCCAATTGGTGCATATGGTTGAGGAAAATCGAGGTTTTGAGTCGGATACAATTCTTTCGAACGACATGTTCGGGACAGTTCGGAATCAGAAAAGGAACAGATAGCGGTTTTCTATCGTTTAACTTCTGTAATTTGCCTCGCAAAGCTGTCCGAGCGATCGCTTTGAACAGACGAAGTGTCTGATAAAATTACATGCGTGTTTCGAGGACGCAATAAAATCACACTTGTTTTACCTTTAAGGCCCATTTGAACGGGTTCAACATTTGCTTCAACATGCGTTCAACTCTGTGTTGAACCAAATGTCGATGGCGTTTGAAAAGGTCGTTCAACATTGTTGAAAGGGTAAAAAAATGTTGGAAGCTTGTTGAAAGTGTGTTGAATCAAATTTAAATTGGTTTAAACATTTCATTCAACATCCTTTCAAAATTTATTTTGTTCTTGAAAACAGTGAATGGCTTTGAAACCGGTTGAACTATTATATGGGCTACAGGAAACATGGGTTTCGACTAAAGAAAGGTTATATTTATCTCAAATACAGTTGAATTCCTCACACTGAAGTAGTCTCTTATATTTTCTAGTCGTTTCTCCCTATTTATTTCATTTAGAATAGCCCTAACAACGTGCCGTTGGATTCAGAACTGCACCGCAAGCATTCGTTAAGTCTTGGTAACCCAGCGTCCTACTCAAATCCCAGGCGCGGGCGCTAAGCGGCCGAGCGTTAACTCATAATTCCCCCCTGGGTATGGAACCAAACTCGATCAATCGTGCGAAGCTCGTAAGAAGTAACTATGCCCACCTCCATATAAGGAAGCAAAGGGTGCCCGCTCCAGGGGGCCCAAAAAGGCGCTGGAAGCCTGGTAACGAAGAGGTGTCGGACAAAGTTCGGGAGCAAGAAAACTGGAAACAAGATGATTAAGAGCCGATTGCTACCAGTTCGAAATACGTGTTTAGTTAGCAGCTTTTTTCACCGGATTATTTCGTTGTTTGTTTTGAATACCGTGCCATGGAGCGACTAACTCCCTTCCAGGTTTGGAAAAAAGTGTTATCGTTTTAATACGTATTCTCCAACTCAGCGCTTGAAAGACGATTTTTAAAAGTGTTCGATTTAAATCGTTTTGTTTTGTTTACTCTAACAATTATTGCAAAATAACTTTCTATATCTCTTTAAGCTTATTAGAAGCGTAAGTAGTTTAAATGTTGTAATAGAACAACAAATTCATCCGAGCTCGACCTCGCTCAATCTGGGAAGAGATTGAGGCTATGTTCACACGGGACCGATTCGAAATGGTTCCGATCTAAAAATCGTGACGGATAGGCCTTTTGTTCGCACGGGACCTGCTGACCGTACCGTCAATCTGTTCCCGATCAGGTCCGATAACTGGACCTCCAAAAAAAGCAGGTCCAGTTTTGGAACCGTTTCGGTCCCAAATGGATCTGTCACCGTGTAAACACCTGGTCCGGTCCTTTTTGGTACTAGCAGCGCAATTAAGCTTGGGTAATAGTTGAATTTATCGTACTTCGGTCTATAAAAACACGAGGAAGCAAAAAGTCGTTGTTTTGGTCAGCACACTTCTTGGTTTTACTGCCTTAAGGCAGCTGACCGTCCTCCAAATGGCTTTTAATACAGTTATCAATCAGAAATCTCGGAAGGGTATTTTTCAAGAAGCATTTCAATGATGTCTTCATATTTCCTTTTAACAGTTTCCCAATCTTTTCCGTTTGAAGCCTGGTAGGCTTTGTAATCTATAATAACTTTTAAGAGAAGGGATAATTCATCGTCCATCCAGCTGAAGGCTTTATCTCCTTCCTCTATCGATTTAACCTTCTTCAGCGCCATTTTTAAAGAGTCAACGTGTATTCCGCGTATGCTTAACAGGTAGAAACAGCTGCTTTTCTTACTTCGATTCAATACCGAACCATAACAGACCAGTCTCGTGTGGCCTGACGTTGATAAGCGGAACGGTGCCGTGTGAACAGAAATGGTCCGTTCCAGGATAGGGTCGGGTCCACTTGGGACCGGTCCCGTGTGAACATAGCCTGAAATGCATCAAGTAATGTTTGGAAACGTCCTGAATAAAATGTTATGAATGGAACATTTTGCTTCGTTTGTCATCTGTCATTGATTTCAATATACAGTTAGGCCTACATTAAACCAGTAAACTAAGCATATATCAAAGCCTCGACACATCAATCCAGTCACAGGTATATTATTTCAAAACTGTTTTCGACTCCTTTGCTGTGGGGAGAGGCATCTTTTTGTCACATTTTGCAACCAGCAGGGGCAGGAAGGAGTTTGCTGTTGCTTTTACCAGCTGCCGACGAATTTAATAAACAGTGATTGGCTCAGTGATTGGCCAGTAGCTGAAATCTCCTAGCAACGGTTAAATCGTTTCCCACCCAGTTAATTTTTTGGGGTTTAACGCTCGCGCGCTTAATGTCCGCGCCTAAGGTTCGAAAAGGACGCTTGGTTACCGAGACTAAACGAATGATACAGGTGTATAGATCTGAATCTGAACCAAAAAGACAAACGTCTACAAACGTTCATTGCTATAACACCAGATTTGTATCAAACCTTAATTTTCATCGGCCGAGGATAATGTATAACTACGGAGCTGCCACTTTAGCATTTGCGTGGTCAAAAATTTGGGAAAAAGTTCCCACTAAATTAAAAAAGCTCTCATATAATAGCTTCTACAAGCAGTACAAATTGTACCTTTTAAATGCCCAATGAATATTGGGTATTTAAAAGGTATTGCCCTCACCATTAATTATCATTCCTATTGTTTTTCATGTAAAAATTGTAGTATGTTTCTATTATTGCACTTTTATTATTCCTTACTTTTTTTTGCTGTTTAGTTGCACGTTATACGCCAGTTAGTTGCACGTGGCAGTGACCAACTCGAAAGCCTGAGCTCCTTTGGTCACTGCGCACATTGTACTTTTCACATTTATGTAATTTAATGCTATCTTTATATTACTTTTCTTATATATTGTAATTTCCTTTTGTTGTAAGCCATTGAATTAGTGCACAATAACAAAAACCTCAAAAAAACCTTAACCTTACTTCATTGTGAGTAATTCAACTTTATTCGAGATAATTGTAATCTTTATTTAGGCGGAACCCATGTTTCCTATAACCCATGATTGAACACTCTGTTCATCCAACATTTACCTAACATCCGTTTAACTTTGTTGCACGAATATTGGGCAAATGTTGAAACCGTTTAAACGGTCCTTTAAAAGCATATGTATTGGTGGATTGCATTGCCGCCACTGTTGGTGGTACAAACAAAAGGAAATTTGCTCACATAGTTTGCATAAATTTGAAGTTAACTCCGTTAACTCCCAGAGGAGAAAAATTTATTGTTCCATACCACCAATATGGCCGCCATGACGTCACATGCATCAACCTATTGTTTATTTGAATATAACGTTTTAGTGGATAAGCTTTTATCGATAATTCTCCTTTTAGTAATTTATATTTGCGTTTGGGAAAGCGACGCGTAAACATTGACAATTTGAACATTAAAGCTACTTGAAAATTTGATATAAACTTGCGCCGCCAATTTTAGCTAGCAATTACGTCGTTTTTTAACAAATATTAGCACGGTAATTTTTGTTTTGTTTCCAATGTTGATATATTTTTAACAGCAGTGTAAGTGATCAGATTCTTTGAGCCGAAATTCTATAACTTCTGTCATTTGCCTCGCAAAGCCGTCCAAGCGATCGCTTATGAACAGGAGGTGTGTACAAAAATTACATGACGTGTTTGCACGCACGCAATCAAATCCTGAGTTGTTTAACTTCTAAAAGGATATATGTCTTGTTTATTTCAAGAAGTAATTTGGCTGGAGAAGCCTTTATCGATTATTCTGTTTTTGGTAATTCATATTTGCGTTTATTGTTGAGTTTTTTTTTTTAAGTTCAGGACAATTGCCAAATAACGTTCCCCGACTGTATAAGCTGCCTTCCGTGCATTTCAATTACAGCAGCAGCAGCAGCAGCAGCAGCAGCAGCAGACACACACACCTACTTTTTAAAAGGTGCCTTTAGCCTTTATGTCTGAATAGTCTATTGATAGTGATCACGCTTCTCCCTTTTACAGGAGCTCTAGCGGTGTGTTCCTGTATAACATATTTACATTCTTGCCCTCTTTCTGGCATGATCTCAAAACTGTTAAACAGTTATCAACTCCAAGTTTGCCAAAATTAAAATCTTCATGCAAACCTCTACATAGCTTTTATCAGAAAAAATGCTTATGAACACATACAATGAATTTTTGGGAGAAAAGGGCCCTGTGAGCCTGGTGTTACTGTTTTACAAGCTTTCTTCTTTCTTTGAACAAAATAAAAGTAAATGAAACAGTTCAACATAAAAACAAATGAATTGGGGGATATCTCTTAACTGTAACAAGAAAAGATATTTTGCATTATGTTGATCACAGCGCGTCTAATGTGTCTCATCTTCCAGCAGTAAATCAAAGGGTTAAGCGATGAATTGAGTAGCATCATCGTCCAAGAATAACAAAACATATCCCTACTGTAAATTTTGGTATGTCCAGAGATAATTACAATAATGTTATAGGAGATCAGAGGTAAATAACAAAGCAAAAACACCAGATAAACGTAAAATGTACCAACCGCTAATTTTACAAGCCTCGCAACGTTCTCCATCATTTCCCGATTTTGTCCTTCGTCTTGCTGCACTTGTAAGGATTGGATTTGATTTCTGTGGCGTCGAACAGTTGAATAGATTTTACCGTAAAGTATCCCGAGAATGACGAAACAAAGAATCTGAATGGAGATATAAATTGGTCTGAAGATTCCTAACATCCACGAAGGAAAAGATAAAAGAACTAAACTTAGCACCAATATTAAGATCACCACAGCAACAACACGCTTGTGAGTCACAAACTCCTGATATCTGAGATGAAGATGAATGGCCAAGAATCTGTCAACAGTCAGCGCCAACACACCAAAGAACGAAGCCCAGGATAAAAAATTACTGATGTTTATAAATGCAATGTACGTGTTACTGAGAGTTGTGTTATTTTCAGGGTATTCCAAATTCATGGCAAGAAGTGTGATATATAAAGGATGAACCAGTAATCCAACGCTAAAATCAGAAAGAGCCAGGCTCATGAGCAAAGTTTTTAAAGGCTTTGGTAACGATGAAGTTTTTCTTATGGCGTAGATTGTGATACTGTTCAACATGATGGCAGTATAACATAAGAAAGCGTTGAAAATGATATTAACCATGTACGTGGAAGAGAATTCTTGAGTTTCGTTCATTGTATAGAACGTTCTAATAAAACAGTGCTCATAAAAAATTCCAGAAGTGCAGTTCAATATGCAAAGGGAAAGTTTGACTTACGTTTTAGTATTTTCCACAAAACACGATTCGTTTTGAGGAGCGCAGATGTTTGAATGATGATGTTTCAAAACTTTCACTTGGCCAATCATCGGATTCATCCAATTCCCTTGGGTTCTCTGTATCGTTCACCTCGACTTCGACGGCTGCAACTTCGCTTCAATTCAACGCAATAAGGAAATACCGTTCTTTGAATCTATTCAGTAAAAGCCGTGTCCGCCTTTGCCTAAAGGAGATGGTTTCAGACGTCTTGGATGTCAACAACAACTAAAATTTTAGAGCTGATTGACATCTAATTTCCGGCTTTATCTTTATTAAACATGAGACACCCGAGGCCTCAAAATGGCATTAAAGCTTTCCCAGTGAGGAGGCAGCGATATTTTGTTATTCAAAAAAGGGTAAAATATGGACGCAATTAGGACCAAATAGAGATAAAAGAGACAGTATGCTGTTACCGTCGTTTGAAAAAAATAAACTTCGCTCATTTCTTGTGTGTTGCAAGACCCTCACGTACTTATACTAAAATACTAAAACCTGAATCCGGTTCGGATCATTCCTTCCAATTTTTTTCGGGTTTCAAGGGTCAAGGTTTCAATTTAACTCTTTACCAAACAAATACCATAGTAAAAGTTATTATACTTTTTAATTTGGGAAAGTAACTTTTATGTTTATTGAATTTTAATCAAGCCAATAGCAAGGCTGTAATGACATCACTGACAAACCAATTGATCAATCAACTGAAAACGGGCCATCTTTCTACTGCTCTATTTTTTTAATTGAGAAGGTGTTTTTCAAGATAATGGACGCAGCTGTAGGTAAGTAGGTTACTTTATTTCCATTTCAATTTACAGAGTAGCAATTAAATATGATGATATATCCGAACAAGAAACAAACGATTGTAATAAAACGAAAATAAAATGCTAATAACAAAAGAAATTAACAAAAACCTGAAAGGAATAAGAGTTACTAAAAGATAACCCAAGAATAATGTTTAAAAACTATAAAATGCGGGCTTTTACTTTTCTGTTTTTTTTTTTTTGTTTTTTTTTTTTAATTTAAGTACACCTGCTTGTGATGTAATTCACTTTGTACAAGTTCAGATAATTTTTGATTACAAAATAGCGGCTGGGTTCTGATGGCGGACAGGATATGCAAAAAGTGTAGTTTTATAGGAAAATTTTCGATTTCAAGAAGAAAGGAAGAACAATACAACAAGTTTCTTCAGTTGTTTGAATTTATTGAACGGTTTGTATCTTCGCCTAAAGCAGATGTTACGGAAGTCTTGGATGTCACCAGCAATTGAAACATGTTAAGAGCCGATTTGACATTTAATAAGGATGTGTCGCCAGGCCTCAAAATAACATCAAAGCTCGTCCAGTAAGGAGGCAGCGATATTATGTTATCCAAAAAAAGGCTAAAATATGGACGCAATTAGGACCAGTTAAAGATGGAAGAGACAGTATCCTGTGCCGCTCTGATCATTTTACAAATAGATTTTGCTCATTTCTTGCGCGATGCAAAACCTAATTATGTACTTGTACTTAAACCTGAACCCGCTTGATTCGGATATTTTAAGTTTTTCGAGTTTCAAGCAATTCTTGGTTTCTCGAGCGAACGCCTGTGACGGCTAAAATTCGGGGCAAAATTCAAGTTGAATTTAACAACAACCTGACAACTAACAAGTAAACTCCATATTAAACAAACACCGAAGATAAGTACGATACCATTTTAGTTTTACGTTTATTACGCCAAGCCAGTTGCCCGTTTTCACTGTCAAAATATTGAATACAAATTTATAGAGCTCATGGACGCAAACATAACGTTAATGGCCGGAACAAATAAAATAATAAAAAAAAAAGATCTGGAATCTACTTTTGTTGAAAAGGTGATTAGTTTTCTCTCGTAAATTTTTGCATATCCGCATCAACATTTATCAAAATGCTTTTTAACACTTTAAACCGCTATAAATCGCCGGAGAAGTTACGTTTAATTTGTGCAGTGTTTAGTGTTTTAGAGAGAGCAAGTGATACATGTTTTATGAGTTAACCAAAGAAAAGCGATAGATGTCAGTATCGCGTTGATCTGAATGAGCGAAAAGGAAATGCATCATTTATTTTACTCTATTTTCGACGCTGCCTGAGAGCCAAAATAACGTTTATCGAACTTTCCTAGAATTCGAAAAAACCAAAGCGCTTCAAGACCTTTGAATATTATTTTCGAAAATAACTCACTATACTGATTATTTGGGCAAAATGAGAAGAAATTCAAATTTTCACGAGTGACGTCTGATTCTCAATATTTGCAGACCTGACCTTTAAGAATATGAATTTTAATTACAAATTTTGGAACTGAAAACTGGTTTACAGCCTATACATTGCAAGGGCAGATAAATAGCATGAAAATAGGAAAATAATTTTTATCCTGCATGTCCTGTACAGAACGACAACTTGTATGTCATAACAACCGGTGGATGTAAAGACATTTTATTATAAAAAGTGCTGAAATATTATTATATTATTATAATGTTATGATATTTATACTGTAAACGATATTTATGAAAGATGTCAATGAATTAATTCTTATTTTTTAAACCATCCACTGCTTCCTTCTTTTATTAGTAAAGAGCTAATTATCCCATGAGTTGCTTGATTTACTATCAGATTATCTTGTAATTCCTAGTGTAAAAGTTATTTTTTTTTGTTTTTTAAATTTTCAGTTTGAATAGCCATGGGCGATTTTCTCCATCCCTAAGAGAATACTAGTTTTGTACAACATGCGCTCTCTTTTAACACGTGGTAATCATCGTAGGCAATCTTCCAGAATTACTAAGAAATGAACGAATTAATAGTAAAAATATATATATTTATGCGTTTGATTTGAACCTACTTCAATTATGCCAAGGTACCAGAATTTCCTTATTTACAACCTTCTACTGTTTAAATGGTCATGGCCATTTTCTCCGTTCCTAGAAGAGCTCCTGCGGATACTTGATTTATTATATTGTAATTCCTTGGTGTACCAGTTTATTTTTCTTTTTAAAATTTCATTGCTTGAATCATGAGTGATTTTCTCCATCCCTACGAGAACACTTGTACAACAAATTTACTTGCGCTCTTTTCTTAACAGGCTTCCAGCTTCGTTCATTGTATAGAACGTCCTAACAAAACAGTGCTCATACAAAATTCCGGAAGTGCGGTCCTTTTCCGAGTTCAACTTACGTTTTAGTATTTTCGACAAAACACGATTTGTTTTGAGGAGCGCAGATGGTTGAATGGTGATGTTTCAAAAATTTCACTTGGCCAAACATCGGATTCATCCAGTTCCCTTGGGCTCTCTGTATCGTTCACCTCGACTTCGACGGCTGCAAATTCGCTTCAATTTAACGCAAAAAGGAAATACAGTTCTTTAAATCTATTCAGTAAAAGCCGTGTCCGTCTTTGCCTAAAGGAGATGGTTACAGATGTACGTCTTGGATGACACCAACGACTAGAATTTTAGAGCTAATTGACATTTTCTTTATCTTTAATAAAGATGAGACACCCGAGGCCTCAAAATAGCATTAAAGCTTTCTCAGTGAGGAAGCAGCGATATTTTGTTAAAAGAAAAAGGTTAAAACATGGACGCAATTAAGACCAATTTGAGATAGAAGAGACAGTATGCTGTTACCGTCGTTTGAATAAATAGACTTCAATCATTTCTTGTGTGTTGCAAGACCCTCACGTACTTATACTAAAACCTGAATCCGCTTCGAATCATTTCTTCTAACTTTTTTTCGGGTTTCAAGGGGCAAGGTTTCAAGTAAACTCTTTCCCTTTTACCTTTTAATTTGGGAAAGTGACTTTTATGTTTATTGAATGTTAATCGACTGAGGCAATAGCAAGACTTTAATGACATCACTGTCAAACCAATTGATCAATCAACTGAAAACGGGTTAACTTTCTACCGCTTTTTTTTTAATTGGGACGGTGTTTTTCAAGAAAACCGACGTAGCTGTAGGTAGATAGGTTATTTTATTTCCATTTCGATTTACAGAGTAGCAATTAAATTTGCTGATAGAGCTCGTGGACGCAAACATAGCGTTAATGGCCGGAAAAAATAAAATTAAAAAAAAGATCTGGAATCTACTTTTGTTGAAAAGGTGATTAGTTTTCTCTCGTAAATTTTTGCATATCCGCATCAACATTTATCAAAATGCTTTTTAAAACTTTAAACCGCTACAAGTTTGTACAGTGTTTAGTCTTCTAGAGAAAGCAAGAGATACATGTTATGAGTTAACCAAAGTACATCGATAGATGTCAGTATCGCGTTGATCTCAACGAGCGAAAAGAAAATGCATCATTTATTTTACTCTATTTTCGACGGCGCCTGAAAGCATGGATCCTAGAAAGACTTTCTGGGATGCATGCTGAAAGACAAAATCACGTTTATCGAACTTTCCTAGAATTCGAAAAAACTAAAGCGGTTCAGGACCTTTGAATAGTATTTTCGAAAATAACCCAATATATTGGTTATTTGGGCAAAATGAGAAGAAATTCAAAATTTCACGAGTGACGCCTGATTCTCGATATTTACAGACCTGGCTTTTAAGAATATGAATTTTAATTACAAATTTTGGAACTGAAAACTGGTTTACAGCCTATACATTGCAATGGCAGATAAATAGCATGAAAATAGGAAACGAATTTTTAACCTGCATGTCCTGTACAGAACGATTACTTGTATGTCATAACAACCGGTGGATGTAAAGACACTTTACTATAAAAAGTGCTGAAATATTATTGTAATATTATTATAATATATTATGACATTTATACTGTAAACGATATTTATGAAAGATGTCAATGAGTTAATTCTTATTTTTTACCGTCCACTGCTACTTTTATTAGTAAAGAGCTGGTTATCCCCTGATCATGAGTTGTTTTATTTTCTATAAGATTATCTTGTAATTCCTGGTGTAATAGTTATTTTTTGTCTTTTTCACTGTTTGAATATCCATGGGCGATTTTCTCCATCCCTAATTTCTCACAACATGCGCTCTCTTTTAACACGTGGTAATCATCGTAGGCAATCTTCAAGAATTACAAAGAAATCAAGGAATTAATAATAAAATATATATATGTTTATGAGCTTAATTTGGGCCTACTTCAATTACAGTAAAAACCCGCGTATAAGAACCTGGGTTTTAAGAACCTGTTAGGCTAAAATTTTCATTTCAAGTCCCCTCCTCATAAGAACCTATTAAGGCTAAAGTTTTAAGTAAGGTTCTTATCAGTGGAGTTGCTGTAAAAGTGTATAGGTAGAAACTGTTGAATTAAGATCATCATCTGATACTAATTAACTGTAGGTTGATTGCTTGGAACTGGTTATGAATGTACTGTATTTGTCCCAAGATTTTCTTGGTATCAACTTTGAAATAGCATTTCAGAGAACTGATGAGTTTGTTTGACCATATTTTTTGTTAAGAGCATACCTGCACTGTACTGCCTTTAGGCATTATAGTGTAAATGATTTATATTGTATTTATTAGATGATATTTATAATAATTATATTTGGTTATACATAGACAAGTAAAGATAAACGATAAAAAGGAACAACGTTTCGGGGTCGTCATGACGGGCCACTCCTTGCCAATGTCTTCATGGGATCCATTGAAGAAACCCTAGAGCTTGCAGGAAAAATGCCTTCTTTCTACAAGAGGTACGTCGACGATACTCTGACCATAATGCCGGACACAAAATCAGCGGCTAATTTTCTCCAGGTTCTTAACAACTGCCACACATCTGTGAAGTTCACCATGGAAACAGAGGTTAATGGTCTGCTATCCTTTCTTGGAATGCAGCTCCTTAACAGAGCTCCCCAAATTGAGACCAAGGTCTACATAAAACCTACTAACACGAGTCTTTTGCTTCACTACCAAAGTCACGTCGATATGCGCTATAAACGAGGGCTTTTGAGAACCATGCTCGATCGTGCGTATCGCTTATCATCGTGTTGGTCGTACTTCTCTGAAGAATGTGACCGTTTGAAAGCTGTGTTCACCCGGTTGAAATACCCACAACAACTTATCAACACCACCGTTAGGAGTTTTGTAGCCTCTAAGGCTGAAGGCACTCAACCAATACCTGCCCCAAGAGACAGTCCAACTGTCCGAATAGTCCTGCCTTTCAAAGATCAGGCTTCTGCTGACCTGGTACACAAACAGCTCAAAGATCTTAGCCAGAAGATTGACACAGTCATCCAACCGATTTTTGTTGGTAACAAAATCCAACAAGAACTAAAGATAAAGGAGAGAAAACCATCTATTGTAAATCAGAATTGCGTTGTTTATAAATATCAATGTGACTTGTGTGATGCAAGTTATGTAGGGTTTACACTTCGGCATTTACACCAGCGCGTCGTCGAGCATAAATACCAATCTTCTTCCATTGGCAAGCACCTTCTTAATGAACACCGTAATGTCCCTAAAGACCTTGACAGAAATTTTTCTGTCCTTAAGAAGTGCATGAATAAGTTCGATTGCTTAGTTTACGAAATGTTGCTAATTAGAGAGTTAACACCATCTCTCAATGTCCAATCGGACTCAATTCAAGCTAAACTATTTACGTGACATTATATATTCAGACATTATGTTAATTTTTTGGTGAACTATTTCTGACATTGACTTCAATTATTTCTATCACTTCTAACTTGATAATGGCGTCATGACGACCCCGAAACGTTGTTCCTTTTTATCGTTTATCTTTACTTGTCTATGAATAATTATATTTAAATGAAAATATAAGAACCTATTTTAAGAACCTTGGTAGTCTAAATCTGCCATTAAGTACCATTTATATAAGAACCTGTTTAGGCTAAATTAAAAAATCCAGGTTCTTATACGTGGGTTTTTACTGTATGCCAAGGTACCAGAATTTCCTTACGTACAACCTTCTACTGTTTAAATGGCCATGACCATTTTTTTCTCCGTTCTTTGAAGAGCTCCAGCGGCCAACATGTGAATATGTTACATAAGTAACACTTCTTTTCTGACACGGTTAAGGTGGCGCACGACAATTTCCGGCACTTCCCTTCAATTATAATTTGATGGATCATTACTATTATTTTTTGCCAGTGGATACTATAATATTGGTATCAAACCAATGCCTAAACATTGGTAAACAAAATATGTTTATTTTTCGACTTCATAGGTTACCATAGCAACAGAGTAACCTGTTAAAACATACTTAATCTTAGCTTTAGGTGAGTCGATAAACCCATTTTTATAAATATGGCATTGTAATCAGCTTGTGAAGACGAGACATTTTACAAATTTAAAATAAATGTAGGTTGGCCAATTTTCGAATTGTGTTCGGAACTGTTTAAACGTTAACACGTTTCCGTGTTTTGTAATAAGTTGTGAGAAAGGAACAGTTATCTGTTTCTTTCTAATCAATAACAATCCCTTGTCATAAATAATTCAAATAAATTCATGGGTTTGCCATGAGGGCCGTGTTCAACTGATCACCATTGACCTTTTTTTTTTGGTAACCGGTAATGGCTCTTCTCTAGTTACTCAAAGGAACTGTTTTTAGTGTTCACATTAAAAATTCGTCCATGTTTATTTGTTACACACTAGCGAGAGACTCCTGTTTCGACCTTCTTCTTGTGGTCTCAATACTTGGGGGGGGGGGGGGGGGGGGGCTACTAAATATGTTGCACCCAGTCAATTTCTAAAGGAGTTTGGAAACAGGAAATGCGTGCCCTTTGAAAATGGAGCAGCTCTGCGTGATGCTGAAATACTGTATTTTCCCGCGATAAGCAATACAATCTGACCGCAAACCAATACTTTAGCGGACAAATTTCTCTACCTTTTTTGACAGCGTTCTAGAGACTGTTAAACAGTTATGAACTCTTGGCCAGAATTAAAACCTCCATACAAACCTCGGGAGCCTTCATCAGAAAAAAAAGTTCTAATTAACAACTACAACAAATTTTGGGCGAAAAAGGGCGGACAGTCACCTTTGAAAATTTAGACGGCATATAGTCCCAAACTGAAAGAACAACGACTCCTAAAACACTCGTGACCCTGCCCGTTACCTTTTTAAAAGGTTTCGTCTTTCCTCTGGCAAAAGTAATAATTTCGTTTGAACAAAATAAAAGTAAATGAAAACGTTCAACACAGAGAAATGAATTCATTTAACAACGAGATATGTTTTGCATTATGTTGATGACAGCGCGTCTAATGTCTCTCATCCTCCAGCAGTAAATCAAAGGATTTAGCGATGAATTTAGAAATATCATCGTCCAAAAGTAATGGGCAACATGCTCTGTAGTTTTGGTAGGTCCTGAGATGATCTCAACAAAAGTAAGGCAGGTGTATGGTAAATAACAAAGCAAAAATGCCAAATAAACGTAAAATGTACCAACCGCAAATTTTAAAAGCCTCGCAACATTCACCATCATTTCTCGATTCTGTCCTTCGTCTTGTTGCACTAGTAGGGACTGAATTTGATTATTGTGGCGTCGAACAGTTGAATAGATCTTGCAGTAAAGTAATGCAAGAATCACGAAACAGAAAATATCAAATGCAGTATAAATTTGTCTAAAACTTCCTGATATCCACCAAGGAAAATATTGAGCAGACGAAAGAAATGAGCTTAGCAGCATTATTGAGATCACCACAGCAACAACACGCTTGTGAGTCACAAACTCCTGATATCTGAGATGAAGATGAATGGCCAAGAATCTGTCAACAGTCAGCGCCAACACACCAAGGAACGAAGCCCAGGATAAAGAATCTCCAATGATCGTAAATGCGATATCCGTGCTCCTGAGAGTTGTATTATTTCCAGGGTTTTGTTCCAAACCCATGGCAAGAACTGCGATGTATAAAGGGTGAACCAGTAATCCAACACTAAGATCAGAAACAGCCAGACTCAGGAGCAATGTTCTCAAAGGCTTTGGTAACGATGAAGTTTTTCTTATGGCGTGGACTGTGATACTGTTCAACATGACGGCAGTATAACATAAGAAAGCGTTCAAAGTGATATTAATAATGTACGTGGAAGAGAATTCTTCAGTTTCGTTCATTGTATAGAACGTTCTAACAAAACAGTGCTCATAAAAAAATACCAGAAGTACAGTCACTTCCCAAGTTCAAAGCGAAAGTTTTACTTACGTTTTAGTATTTTCGACAAAACACGATTGGTTTTGAGGAGCGCAGATGGTTGAATGACGTTTCAAAAATTTAATTTGGCCAATCATCGGATTCATCCAATTCCCTTGGGTTCTCTTTATGGTTTACCTCGACTTCGACGGCTGCAACTTCGTTTCAATTCAACGCAACAAGGAAATACAGTTCTTTGAATCTATTCAGTGAAAGCCGTGTCCGCCTTTGCCTAAAGGAGATGGTTACAGACGTCTTGGATGTCACCAACGACTAAAATTTTAGAGCTGATTGACATTTAATTTCCGGCTTTATCTTTAACAAAGATGAGACACCCGAGGCCTCAAAATAGCATTAAAGCTTTCTCAGTGAGTAGGCAGCGATATTTTGTTATACAAAAAAGGCTAAAATATGGACGCAATTAGGACCAAATACAGATAGAAGAGACAGTATGCTGTTACTGTCGTTTGAAAAAAAAAAGACTTCGCTCATTTCTTGTGTGTTGTAAAAATTTTAGCACACCTGCTTCTGATGCACTTCACTTTGTATAAATTCGGATAATTTTTGATTAAAAAATGGCGGCTGGGTTTCTGATGGCGGACAGGAGATGCAAAAAGTGTAGTTTTATAGGAAAATTTTCGATTTCAAGAAGAAAGGAAGAACAATACAACAAGTTACTTCAGTTGTTTGAATTTATTAAACGGTTTGTATCTTCGCCTAAGGCAGATGTTACGGAAGTCTTGGAAATTGTCACCAGCAATTGAAACATGTTAAAGCCGATTAGACATTTAATAGGGATGTGTCGCCAGGCCTCAAAATAACATCAAAGCTCGCCCAGTAAGGAGGCAGCGATATTATGTTATCCAAAAAAAAGGCTAAAATATGGACGCAATTAGGACCAGTTAAAGATGGAAGAGACAGTATCCTGTTCCGCTCTGATCTTTTTACAAATAGATTTTGCTCATTTCTTGTGCGTTGCAAGACCTAATTGTACTTGTACTTAAACCTGAGCCCGCTTGATTCGGATATTAGTTTTTCGAGTTTCAAGCAGTTTTTGGTTTCTCGAGCGAACGCCCGTGACGGCTAAAATTCAGCGCAAAATTCAAGTTGAATTTAACAACAACCTGACAACTAACAAGTAAACTCTATACTAAACAAACACCGAAGATAAGGACAATACCATTTTAGTTTTACGTTTATTACGCCAAGCCAGTTGCCCGTTTTCACTGTCAAAATATTGAATACAAATTTATAGAGCTCATGGACGCAAACATAACGTTAATGGCTGGAAAAAATAAAATAGAAAAAAAAAAAAAAAGATCTGGAATCGACTTTTGTTGAAAAGGTGATTAGTTTTTCTCTCGTAAATTTTTGCATATCCGCATCAACATTTATCAAAATGCTTTTTAACACTTTAAACCGCTACAAATCGTCGGAGAAGTTACGTTTAATTTGTGCAGTGTTTAGTGTTCTAGAGAGAGCAAGTGATACATGTTATGTGAGTTAACCAAAGAACAGCGTTAGATGTCAGTATCGCGTTGATCTGAATGAGCGAAAAGGAAATGCATCATTTATTTTACTCTATTTTCGACGGCACCTGAAAGCCAAAATAACGTTTATCGAACTTTCCCAGAATTCGAAAAAACTAAAGCGCTTCAGGACCTTTGAATAGTATTTTCGAAAATAACTCACTATACTGATTATTTGGGCAAAATGAGAAGAAATTCAAATTTTCACGAGTGACGTCTGATTCTCGATATTTACAGACCTGGCTTTTAAGAATATGAATTATAATTACAATTTTTGGAACTGAAAACTGGTTTACAGCCTATACATTGCAATGGCAGATAAATAGCATTAAAATAGGAAAAGAATTTTTATCCTGCATGTCCTGTACAGAACGATTACTTGTATGTCAAAACAACCGGTGCATGTAAAGACATTTTACTATAAAAAGTGCTGAAATATTATTACATTATTATAATTTTATGACATTTATACTGTAAGCGATATTTATGAAAGATGTCAATGAGTTAATTCTTATTTTTCAAACCATCCACTGCTTCTTTTATTAGTAAAGAGCTAATTATCCCATGAGTTGCTTGATTTACTATAAGATTATCTTGTAATTCCTGGTGTAAAAGTTATTTTTTGTCTTTTTAAATTTTCATTGTTTGAATAGCCATGGGCGATTTTCTTTATCCATAAGAGAATACTAATTTTGTACAACATGCGCTCTCTTTTAGCACGTGGTAATCATCGTAGGCAATCTTCCAGAATTACAAAGAAATCAACGAATTAATAATAATAAAAAGAATTTATGAGTTTGATTTGGACCTACTTCAGTTATGTCAAGGTACCACAATTTCCTTATTTACAACCTTCTACGGTTTAAATGGCCATGACCATTTTCTCCGTTCCTAGATCTAGAAGAGCTCTATCGGCCAGCGTGTGAATATGTTACATAGGTAACACTTTTTTTCTGACACGTTTAAGGTGGTTCACGACAATTTCTGGCTCTTCCCAACAGTTATAATTTGATGGATCATTACTACCTTTCTTTGTCAGTGGATACTATAATATTGGTATCAAACCAATGCCTAAACATTGGTAAACAAGTTATGTTTATTTTTCGACTTAATAGGTTACCATAGCAACAATATAACCTGTTAAAACACACCTAATTTTAGCTTTGCGTGAGTCAATAAACCCATTTTTATAGATATGGTATTGTAATCAGCTTGTAAAAACGAAACATTTTGCAAATTAAAAAAAAAAATGTAGGTTGGCCAATTTTCGAATTGTGTTCGGAACTGTTTAAACGTTAACACGCTACCGTGTATTGTAATAAGTTGTGAGAGAAGGAGCAGTTATTTGTTTCTTTCTAATCAATACTTTTAACGCATCAGATGTTATTTTTTGTCTTTTTAAATTTTCATTGTTTGAATAGCGATGGGCGATTTTCTCCATCCCTAAGAGAATACTAATTTTGTACAACATGCGCTCTCTTTTAACACGTGGTAATCATCGTAGGCAATCTTCCAGAATTACAAAGAAATCAACGAATTAATAATAAAAATATATATATATATATTTATGACTTTGATTTGGACCTACTTCAATGCACCCAGTCATTGTTTTTCGAATATCTAAAGGAGTCTGGAATCAGGAAATGCGTGTCCTTGGAAAAAGGAGCAGCTGTGACAAAATGCTGAAATACTGTATTTTCCCGCGCTAAGTAATAGAATCTGACAGCAAACCAATACTTTAGCGGACAAATTTCTCTACCTTTTTGACAGCGTTTGTTCTCGAGACTGTGAAACAGTTATAAACTCTTGGCCAGAATTAAACTTTTCATACAAACCTCGGAAGCCTTCATCAGAAGAAAAGTTCTAATTAACAACTACATCGAATTTTGGGCGAAAAAGGGCGGACAGTCACCTTTGGAAAGTAATAAATTTAGACGGCATATAGTCCCAAAACTGAAAGAAGAAAGTTTCCTTCAAAATCCAGGAGCCATAATCAGGGATGGAGACCGTAACGAGATGCTATTTTGACTTGTGAGCTTGTCCCCATGTGTTGTACCAAAAAATCTTTTTTTTACAAAAAATTGCGCCATACGCGCGTGCGCGCATGCGTGTAAATGTCCAGGATCGCGCATGGAGAAATTGAAATTAATTCTACCCGTTCAAAATGGCGTCCAAATCAAAATTCTTCCAGGGAATATCTTCTCTGTGCCCACATTTAAGGAACTAGACTCTCACAACGAAAAGGTAACAATTGAAAGAAGACGGGGAAAGTTGGAAGAAGCGATCATATGACTCTCACAGTAAAGTCAAAAAGGCGCCAATACGGTGGCACTACATGCGTTGCTACAGTTGAATGAATGAAAAAAGCTTACAGTTTACGAATATGTACTCAGACACGTAAGTACTTGACTTTAGTGAATTTTTTCTTAGCTACTTTCCGTATGATATGGCTCAAACAGTACCCGAAAAAGGGCTAAAGTTTAGTTATTTGTTGTTGGAGAAAGTCTAGACAGTTGTGAAAAGTGATGATGCTGCAAAGGTGTTACGCAGTTTTCGCAACCTCCATATTGAACTCTGTCAGCTTTCACTGTTTTCTTGCTCATGTTGAACTGGAAAAGGAGCTTTTTGCTGCTTGGAATCAAGTTCCGTGGCCATGCAAAGGAAGAAGCAAAACAACAACAGGCTACATGGATGGACTTTCTGACCAGGAAAAAAAATATGCTAAAAAAATTATACCTTCTCCCATTCGTAAAACCGCAGCCGGTTTCTTGGCTATAAACAAAGTCTATTACTGATGCCGGGATATAAAACAGTGGAGGATGCATTTGACTGTGACCGACACCGAGTTGAAACATTTGGATTGGTTTCTGGGTTTGAGTCTAGATGCGTACTTCAAAATAAGGTTAAAAAATATCTTCTGTCATTTTGGCTTAATGTTTGTTTTCACTCCCGTGAACATGCATGAAAACTTGTCGTTTGTCTGCTAGTAGTTTTGTTTCACCTCTTCAGTTTATTTTGATGTTAAAGTTGCCAGTTTGATGTTGAGGAAATTTATCCTGCGAACTTAAAAAAAAAAGAAAGAGTTTGAAAACAGATAAGAACGCTTTCTTGTCCTTTGGATAACCATAGAACATTAATCTCAAGTCTTACGTGTTACTGAAATACTTCTTGAAAGCAGTAGGGCAACAGCCGTAGTATAAAAGAAGCAGTAAGCTTTTCGCAAGAAAAGAGGTAATCGACAAATTCACTTCTGACCGATGTTGAAAAATTTGGCACTGATCTGCTCAATTCGACAGCTTTTGGCTTGACTACGTAATTTCTGCCAATAAACTGAATTCTTGTTAACCTTTTGCTCGGTAATCCCTAACTTGTTTAACCATTACCTGTTTCACAGGCACTTGGCATTAAAATTTTTTCATGCTAAACTTTGGCCGGCTTATGACGTAAAACCATACACTCGTAAAATGACAGTTTACAAAATTTGGTGTAAGCGCCGAATATTCATGTCAGTGAGCGCGAAGAAAACGTTTGCGACGATGGCCTTAACTCGTCTCCTGAAGGATTTACCACCAATTTGGAATTAATGGTTGAAAGTGACTTCTCGAATAAAATTTTAGTTTATATATATCAGCATCGCGGAGAATATTTACTGTAAGGTTTGATGTTTTCTACTCAGCCTGAAGTTGTCCCCAATGATTTAGTTTGCAGCTGTAGTTTAGTAAGGTTTATAGACGGAGGAACTTAAACATGTACCGGGTAACAAAATGTTATTTTCACATTTAAAGTATTTAAAAATTACAGTGTAATTTTGTCGAAACCGAACTGGACTTTTTTCTCTTCCATTTTCCATATGAGAACCCCACGCAAATTTGCGTGTATCCGCGCAGGTTTATGACGCAATTTTTTTCTAAAAATAGACTTTTTGGTACAACACATGGGGACGCGTGGACCCCACGTTTCAGTCTCCATCCCTGATCATGGCTCCTGCAAAAACTCATTACGATTTATAAGCCCATTGACCAATCAAATGGTCGATAAAACATCACGTGCAGTGGTTTTGAAACCCGATAAAACCTCCTTCTTATTGGTATGTAAGAGATAAATACCGAGAACGGAGGTATTAATCCATATACATCCCGAGGGCCGTAGGCCCGAGGGATGTATATGGATGAATACCGACGTTCGAGGTATTTATCTGACTTATTTCATGAAATTATTCCTTTGTTAAAGGGGACAAACGCCGGCTAATTAGTACCGTCACACTTAGGTGAGAAACGGAGAACAATAGAAGCAACCTGATGTGTGCGTTTCTCGCAGTACTGCTAATGTAAATGAGGGATTTATACAGTAAATGAGGGATTTATCTGTATAAATCCCTCGTTTCAGTTAGTTTAATATTCATGAAGTATGTAAGTTAAATAAAGGATGTTGAATAACAAAAGAAAATGTGTGATTCATGAAATAAGCGGTGTTAAATGTTTTTCTCGTATGCTACTTTCCAACGTTCACAAAAGCATCATTGTTATGGACACTCTTGGCACACGCTTTTCCAGGAATGTTTTTGAAGCCGTTCATAAAACTCGCAGCACGTTTTATCCCGATAAAACACTGCTGTTAGTGTTTTAAACATTACTAAAACACTCGTGACAATGCCGTCACCTTTTTAAAGAGTTTCATCCCTGGGGGGGGGGGGGGGGGGGACTCTCATATGAAAAGGGGCGGGGATGCTCGTCGTCTCGCTTAGGGGTGCAAATTTAGGATTTTGGTCTCACTTAAGGTGTTCTGGGCAAAACGCCATTATATTTAGCTGTGAACGTCTCGTTTAGGGTTGCACGCGAAAAGTTACTGTATTTTTTATTTGTCTGTGTTTTAACATGGTCTCTTTTAGGGAGTCAAAATATATAGTTTGGGCCATGCCCAGATTGGTCTCCTTTAGGGATTTCATTGAAAATTTCCGACGAGCATCCCCGTCCCTTTCATATGAGAGTCCCCACCCCCCCTCCCGGGGTTTCATCTTACCTTTGGCAAAAGTAATAATTTCTTTTGAACAAAATAAAAGTAAATGAAAACGTTCAACACAGAGAAATGAATTGATTTAACAACGAAAGATATTTTGTATTATGTTGATGGCAGCGCGTCTAATGTGTCTCATCTTCCAGCAGTAAATCAAAGGGTTCAGTGATGAATTTAGAAACGCCATCGTCCAAAAGTAATGGGCAATTAGCCCTGTAGTTGTGTTAGGTCCAAAGATGATCTCAACAAAATTAAGGCAGGTAAATGGTAAATAACAAAGCAAAAATGCCAAATAAACGTAAAATGTACCAACTGCAAATTTTACAAGCTTCGCAACATTCGCCATCATTTCCCGATTCTGTCCTTCGTCTTGTTGCACTTGAAGGGATTGCATTTGGTTTCTGTGGCGTCGAACAGTTGAATAGATCTTGCAGTAAAGTAATGCAAGAATCACGAAACAGAAAATATCAAAAGCAATATAAATTTGTCTAAAACTTCCCGAGATCCACCAAGGAACAGACGAAAGAAATGCGCTTACTACCATTATTGAGATCACCACAGCAACAACACGCTTGTGAGTGACAAACTCCTGATATCTGAGATGAAGATGAATGGCCAAGAATCTGTCAACAGTCAGCGCCACCACACCAAAGAACGAAGCCCAGGATAAAGACTCTCCAATGATCGTAAATGCGATTTCCGTGTTCCTGAGAGTTGCATTATTTTCAGTGTTTTGTTCCAAACCCATGGCAAGACCGGCAATGTTTAAAGGCTGAGCCAGTAATCCAGCACTAAGATCAGAAACAGCCAGACTTAAGAGCAGTGTTTTCAAAGGCTTTGGTAACGAAGAAGTTTTTTTTATGGCGTGGATTGTGATACCGTTCAATGTGATGGCGGTAAAACATGAGAAAGCGTTGAAAATGATATTAACAATGTACGTGGAAGAGAATTCTTTAGCTTTGCTCATTGTATAGAACGTCCTATAACAGAACAGTAATCGTAAAAATTTCCACAAGTGCAGTCACTTTCCAAGTTGCATATGTAAAGCGAAAGTATTATTAACTTACGTTTCGTTTACACGTTTCGTTTTGAGGAGCAGATGGTTGAATGATGATGTTTCAAAAATTTCACTTGGCTAAACATCGGATTCATCAAATTCCCTTGGGTTCTCCGTATTGTGTACCTCGACTTTGACGGTTGCAATCAACGCAACGCTGAAGGAACTGCAGTTCTTCATGAATCTATTCTGTAAAAGCCGTGTCCGCTTTTGTCGAAAGCAGATGGTTACAGAAGTCTTGGATGTCATCAACGACTAAAATTTTACTGAGAGCTAATTGACATTTTCTTTATCTTTAATAAAGATGAGGCACCCGACGCCTTAAAATAGCATTAAAGCTTTCTCAGTGAGGAGGCAGCGATATTTTGTTATATAAAAATAGCTAAAACATGGACGCAATTAGGACCAATTAGAGATAGAAGAGACAGTATGCTAATACCGTCGTTTTAATAAATATACTTCGCTCATTTCTTGAGTGTTGTAAGACCCTCACGTTCTTAAACTAAAACATGAATCCGCTTCGGATCATTTCTTCTAAGTTTTTTCGGGCTTCAAGGGTCAAGTTTTAAATTTAGCACAGTGTTCAAGTTGAATTTAAGAAGAACTGACAAGTAAACTCTTTACCAAACAAACACCATAGTAAAAGTTTGTCTGCCATTTTAATTTGGAAAGTAACTTTTATGTTTATTGATTATTAATAGCAAGGCTTTAATGACATCAGTGTCATTAAAGTTAAACCAATTGATCAATCAACCGAGAACGGGCCATCTTTCTACTTTTTTTTTTTAATTCAGACGGTGTTTTGCAAGAAGACCGACGCAGCCGTAGGTAGGCAGGTAGGTGGGTTATTATTTCCATTTCGATTTACAGAGTAGCAATTAAATATGCTGATATATCCGAACAAGAAACAAACGATTGATAATAAAACAAGAAAATAAAATGCTAATAGCAAAAGAAATTAACAAAAACTGAAATAAATAAGAGTTACTAAAAAGATAAGCCAAGAATAATGTTTAAAAACTATAAAATACGGGCTTTTAATTTTTTTTATTTTTTCAAAATTTATTAAGTACACCTGCTTGTGATGCACTTCACTTTGCATAAATTCGGATAATTTTTGGTTAAAAAATGGCGGCTGGGTTTCTGATGGCGGACAGGATATGCAAAAAGTGTACTTTTATCGTAAATCTTCGATTTCAAGAAGAAAAGAAGAACAATACAACAAGTTACTTCAGTTGTTTGAATTTATTAAACGGTTTGTATCTTCGCCTAACGCAGATCTTACGGAAGTCTTGGATGTCACCAGCAATTAAAACATGTTAAGAGCCGATTTGACATTTAATAAGGACGTGTCGCCAGGCCTCAAAATAACATCAAAGCTCGCCCAGTAAGGAGGCAGCGATATTTTGTTATCCAAAAAAAGGCTAAAATATGGACGCAATTAGGACCAGTTAAAGATGGAAGAGACAGTATCCTGGTGATCCTGATACCGCTCCGATCATTTTACAAATAGATTTTGCTCATTTCTTGTGCGTTGCAAGACCTAATCATGTACTTGTACTTAAACCTGGTCCCGCTTAATTCAGATATTTTACGTTTTTCGAGTTTCAAGCAATTTTTGGTTTCTCGAGCGAACGCCCGTGACGGCTAAAATTTAGCGCAGCTTTCAAGTTGAATTTAACAACAATCTGACAAGTAACAAGTAAACTCTGTACCAAAGAAACACCGAAGATACGTACAAAACCATTTTACTTTGACGTTTATTACGCCAAGCCAGTTGCCCGTTTTCACTGTCAGGATATGCAATACAAATTTATAGAGCCCATGGACGCAAATATAAAGTAAACGGTCGGAAAATAAAATAATAAAAGATCTGGAATCTACTTTTGTTGAACAGACGATTAGTTTTCTTTCGTAAGTGTTTGCACAATTATCTGCGTCAACATTTATATCCAAATGTTTAAATTTTAAACCGCTACAAATCGCCGGAGAGGTTACGTTAAGTGTAGTGTTTAGTGTTTTAGAGAGAGCAAGAGATACAGGTCATGAGTTAGCCAAAGTACTTAATTCGATAGATGTTATCGCGTTGATCTGAGCGAGCGAAAAGAAAATGCATCATTTTTACTCTATTTTCGAGTGAGTATAACTCAAAAACGCGCTTGATGACCCCATTTTTTAATGTTGTATTGTAATCAGCATGCCAAGATGCGACTTTTGTCAAAATAAAATATAAAAACAAAATGTAAAATAAATTAAAATAAAAAAAAAATCTAGGAAAGGGTTAGGAGCCATTTTTTTTGTGATTCAAGGCGCCTAATTCCGTGGGGTGGCCAATTGTCGGTTTGTGTTTGGGAAACGTTCATTATTATTATGCAGCAGTGTAAACATCTACATGCTGATGAAGCTTAAAAGGCACTATACGGCGCTATAGCGTAACCTAAAGGCCGTTGGGAAATTTTCCAGTGAAAATTTTGAAATTACTTGATAAATAAAATCAACCGAAACCGAAACCTAAAGTATAGAAATCATATCTTCGCATTATTATTATTATTATTATTATTATTATTATTATTATTCATTATTACTACAACATCATACAGTACATTACAGTACAAGTCAAAACAATAAAACAATGATTTTAGTACAATAGGAGTACAGAGAGTCGTAATCAAGAGAGAAATAACATTAGATTACATGACATTGCAATATTTCCTTTACAAGAAAGCAAATTGCGCTAAATTAACTCATCTGAATTTCCAGCAAGCCTTCTTCTTATTGTATATTCAATTTTTTCTTCTTTGAGGTGAACACATATTCTTATACGCATAAGATAAAAAGTAGGTGGGCATTTAAAATTTCGGGGTTGAGGATTCAGGAGACTGAATTTAGCGATGATAGAAGTGGCTTCCATTTCTTTGTATTCTTGATTTTCACGTGACGTCACCAAATTCTAGAATTCAAAACCGGGAGGCCTACAAAATTTTTTACCTTCATTGAAGGAAAGATTACGTTAAAATATGTCAAAATTTCGTAGCTCGATGTCGTACTTCCTTTTGAAAATAGAACAGTTTCAATTTCTGGGTTTTCATCTTACGTGACATCGGGAGGACGGCCGTGACAGAGCTGTTCCTTATCTTAAAAATGACTCTTCGGGTGATTTTCAGCATTCTAAACAATTTAAGTTTGAGAAGAAATGTTTATCTTAACATTAGAAAATTCACAAGAGAAAACAAACCTCTCTTCTGCCAAAAGTGAACTCCAGATGTTTTTTCCTATTTCGGGCCGCCATGTTGGTGCCCCTCAGAGGGACACCAACATGGCGTCTCCATACTAAGCTCCATAAATTTGTGTGAAACATTTTGTCAAATAACTCGAGTATGGAATACCGCACAGACCTGATACTTGGACAGATTCCTTATTTACTTACGTTCTATAGCATGTCAATTTCTAGGCTTCACTCATAGAATGATTTCGATTTTTTTTTTCAATGGCGTGACAAAAATCGACAGTGAAAACCGGCAGTTGCTTGGTGTCTTGCATTCTAATTGGTGCATATGGTTGAGGAAAAGCGAGAAGTTGTTTTGAGTCGGATACCGTTCTTTCGAACGATATGTTCGGAACTGTTCGGAATCAGAAAAAGAACAGATAGCTGTTTTTCATCGTTTAACCTCTGTAATTTGCCTCGCGTGCTTCGAGGACGTAATGAAATCACACTTGTTTTACTTTTAAGGCCCATTGTAAACGGTTTCAACATTTGCTTCAACATGCGTTCAACTCTGTGTTGAACCAAATGTCGGGGGCTTTTGGAAAGGCCGTTCAACATTGTTGAAAGGGTAAAAAAATGTTGGAAGCGTGTTGAATCAAATTTAAATTGGTTTAAACTTTCATTCTACATCCTTTCAAAATTTCTTTTGTTCTTGAAAACATTGAATGACTTTGAAACCGTTTTAACTATTATATGGGCTAGCGGAAACATGGGTTTCGACTAAAGAAAGGTTATATTTATCTCAAATAAAGTTGAATTCCTCACCCTGAATTAAGTAGTCTCTTATATTTTCTGGTCGTTTCTCCCTACTTATTTCTTGTAGAATAGCCCTAACAACGTGCCGTTGGATTCAGAACTGCACCCCAAGCATTCGGTAAGTCTTGGTAACCGAGCGTCCTACTCAAATCCCAGGCGCGGGCGCTAAGCGGGCGAGCGTTAACTTATAATCCCCCCTGGGTTTGGAACTAAACTCGATCAATCGTGCGAAGTTTGTAAGAAGTAACTATGCCCATCTCCATATAAGGAAGCAAAGGGTGCCCGCTCCTGGGGGCCTAAAAAGGCGCTCGAAGCCTGGTAACGAAGAGGTGTCGGACAAAGTTTGGGAGCGAGAAAACTGGAAACAAGATGATTAAGAGCCGAGTGCTACGAGTTCGAAATATGTGTTTAGTTAGAAGCTGTTTTCACCAGATTATTTCGTTGTTTGTTTTGAATACCGTGCCATGGAGCGACTAACCAACTCCCTTCCAGGTTTGGAAAAAGTATTATCACTTTAATACGTATTCTCCAATTCGGCGCTTGAAAGACGGTTTTTGAAAGTGTTAGATTTTACTCTTACAATTATTGCAAAATAACTTTCTATATCTCTTTAAGCTTATTAGAAGCGTAAGTAGTTTAAATGCCGTAATAGAACAACAAATTCATCCGAGCTCCATCTCGCTCGAGCTGGGAAGAGACTGAGGCTATGTTCACACAAGACCGGTTCGAAATGGTTCCGATCTAAAAATCGTGACGGATAGGCCTTTTGTTCACACGGGACCTGCTAACCGTACTGTCAATCCGTTCCCGATCAGATCCGATAACTGGACCTCCAAAAAAAGCAGGTCCAGTTTTGGAACCGTTTCAGTCCCAAATGGATCTGTCACCGTGTAAACATTTGGACCGGTTCCTTTTGGTACTAGCAGCGCAATTAAGCTTTTATCGTACTTCGGTCTAGATAAACATGAGGAGGCAAATAGTCGTTGTTTTGGTCGGCACACTTCTTGGTTTTACTGCCTTAAGGCAGCTGACCGTCCTCCAAATGGCTGTTAATACAGTTATCCATCAGAAATCTCGGAGATGTATTTTTCGAGAAGCATTTCAATGATCGATGACTTCATATTTCCTTTTAACAGTCTCCCAATCTTTTCCGTTTGAAGCCTGGTAGGCTTCGTAATCTATAATAACTTTTAAGAGAAGGGATAATTCATCTTCCATCCAGCTGAAGGCTTTATCTCCTTCCTCTATCGATTTAGCCTTCTTCGGCGCCATTTTGAAAGCTTCAACGTGTATTCTGCGCATAATCTCGTACCCAGATCTCCCATGGTCAGGCGGAGGGGAGATCTGGTAAAGTTCGATTTGAGGCCCGGAATACGGGCCTGCCCATCATCCTTTGTCCACCGTGCTGAATGGCCGCCGGCTCGTAACTGTGATCATTCCTGGTGAGGTTTTCGCTTTCGAGGGTGCTCTTCGGGACGTTCTTCGGTCGAGAGGACAACAAAACTTGAAACTTAAACCAAAACGAAAAAGGCAACAGGAGAGATTGCAATCAACAAGCGCGGTAAATCACTTTTTTACTAAGATTAGTTCCTACCCTTTGTGACCATCTAGACCATCTTTGTAATGAAAACTGTTCCAAGAACAAATCCATCGTAATTGTGCTTTCTCCACTCAAGATCAACGTGCTTATCGACGATCAATTAAAAAGACTTAAGTCAAGCGGAGTAAGCTGTACCAGTTTTCGCCTTAGATGGTAACTGTATTGAAGATACTGTAATTTACAGGCAGGGAAATGTCACATAATTTTTGTGCACCCCAAGGTAAAGGTAGCAACAGACAGTGCAGAGAGTTTTTGTTGTCGAAGCTTTATCAGAAAAATTTTGTGGTCGTTGTTGTAGATGAGGCACAATAGAGTTACTGATTGGCATCTTGGTGTTAAATTTCGCATTGGAAAGTCAAATGGTTCATGTAATATTTTCATTTGCAAAGTTTCAGAAATTGTGGTCTACCAGTGATACGTAAAAATTATTTCTTCTCTTTGTAGTCTTTCAGCTGATTTGGTCACACAAATTCTCCTTCTTCCATAAGTTAATGGTTTAAATTTCCAAACCAAATGGATTGTGTAAATGCGGCAGGTTTCTTTTACAGGCCAAAGGACACAACTCAAGGTCACTGTAATAATATAATTTTATATGAACCAGCTAAACAGGGCCTCCTCCTACCTACAACAACTGTCCACTCCTATAACACCAGAAATTCTGCCAAGCTTAATTTCCACCGACCACAAGTTAGAACTAACATAGGCAAATTAACTTTTAAGTACTCTGCTTCTGTCATATGGGAAACTGTCCCCATGGCATTGAAAAAAACAAAAACTTTTAACAGGTTTAAGAAACTTTATAAGGCCCACCTGATCTCTTGTCAATCGAATAATATATGTTCTGTTTAATAATCAAATATAATAGTATGTAACTTTCTAATAATAATAATAGAGTTAAAAATAATAATAATAATAACAATAATAATAATAATAATAATAATAATAATAATAATAATAATAATTGTCTGCTTATATTTTGATCTTTGTTGTCGCTGCTGTTGCTGCTGATGATGTGTTGTCCTTTTCCTTTCTTTTTGTTTGTTGTTGTTGTTGTTTGTTTGTTTGTATGTTGTTTTTTTGCTTTTTTTTTGTTGTTATTTATTTATTGTTTTGTACTTCTTTTATTAAGCTTGTCCTGTTTAGATTTCTTGCTCGGTTCAGTATATCTCGAACATACCTTAATTTACACAAATGTAATTCTCTCTTGTACATCCTAGGCTCTACAAACATTTCCTACATTTTCTAATATCTCAATAAAGCTCAGTGTCATTTCTTTGTTTACTTAAAAGTCGGTGGTGGTCAGCTAGAAAGCCTTTGCTACTTTGACCACCACACACATTTTATAATTTGTACTGTATTTATTTTTATCTTGTAATCATTTGTTGTAATACTTTTCTTTCTATGTTAATGTTGTGTAAATAGTGTGAAATAAATGAACCAGTAACCATCCTAGCCCTAACACCATGCTACTGTCTTGGTTATATACCAGCAAACCAGAAAGACCTGTCCGTGTAAATGGTAGACGCCCAATTATGTCCAACATTAAAATACCGAGTACACCCTTGCTATTTTAAAGGGTTTTTTTTTTTTCTCAAAAATGGAAGTTTGAATTTCTTTTGGGAAATGGAGGTACCACGTCTGGATTTGGGATCTGGAGAATGTTTGGCTACTTGCAACATGTGAGCAAACAGAGTAAGTCCCTATGAGTTTCCCATTAGAGTTTTATTTGGTAGTGATGAGCTTTCCATTTCAGTGGTTCTTGATTCACCTTTATCACATAACACTTGAAAAGTTTTCACCTGAAATTTATGTTAAGTTTAGGGGACATGCCCCCTCGACTGCTTCTTTGATGACAAGTTAATAAAGGTTATAATTTTACACATAGGAGTCCACAGACTCGAAAATTAGAACCACATAATACACAAGTCTAATAATATTTGACTCTTGATATGAAGAACAAAGGTCATTATCTGCATTTGATTTGCAAGGCACAATGAGCTGCTTAAATAATCATTGTTGTACTGAGCATCGCATTATTTGTACGTGCATAGAGGATGATACACTAAGAATAATACAAGGTTCTTTGTGTCCAAAGCAGCTATCTTGGTGCTTGGACACTCACCTCTGATGGGATCCTTGATTTCAGCAAAAAAAAGTAATAACAATAATAATAGGAAGGTGTGAAGGTCTTTTGGGCTCATAAAAGTAGCAAATGGCAGATAAATAGAAAACAAATAAAAAAAAATATTTCCACTATTTGTTTTCCTGTGCATGTCTGTGAGTTCTAATGAACTGTCACCCATTTCTGCAGCAAAACAACAGCTTTCACAGTAAGCTGATCTTCAGTAACCATGAATTCCTAAGTATTCCTTAACCATGGCCTTCGATAGCCAGGAAACAACATTTAATCAAACTGTCAGACACAAACCTACTGCAGAGAAGTGCTGGGGAAAAGAAACTTTGAAAACAGTGTCTGTCTTGGATGAAAATTCCTTGTTGATGCCAATTCCTTGAGCAAAAAAAATTTTCTTGTATTGATATTTGCACCCATGTCAGGTCCTAACTTTTCTTAATATTAAGACCAGCAACACAAAATTATGTTCAAGGACTTTTCACACAAGTACACAAAAAATATCAGAACAGTGAACCTTGAACCTTTAAGCCCCAGTAGTGATCAGTATCAAAATTTCTCCTAATATTTATCAATACACAATCAAGGAGAGGTCATGAGATCACCAGTGGTGAAATTTCTTGATATTTCAACAACCTCCCTGTAGTGCTACTATGAAAAATGGACATGTAGAGACCAGTAAGGAGAAACTGTATGTTGACACTGAGGCTTGAAGGTTAAAAGCTAATAAATACAGAGCCATATTGTTGGTGATTATCGCAGCTTCTTTTATGCTTCGTCCTTCCACCACCCCATGCGTCAAAAAGGGCTTAGTTACTTGAGAATCCCTTTTTATTCAGCGTTCTCATTATCCATTTTCTGGTAATTATATTGTCTTATTCTAATGGAAAGAATAACAACATCCCAGTGAATGACTACAGTTTTTTCTTAATTAATTGCATCTTTGTTCAGGGGGCACAACTTCAGAGTACAGCAAACGAGGAACACTTTCCTCAGTATTCCCTACAGCGAAGATTGTTGTCATGACAACAACAGCAACAGAAAAACGACCAAATTACAATCATACAAAGTTTGAATATGAAAGATTTATGGAGTACTACAAAGGCCCTCCTATCTTAACACAAAGTAATGTTGACCAGTTTGATTACATATTTTCGCCCATAGCAGATGAACTTATCACCACCAATGTCAAAAATTAAGCCTGTCAGCCTATTATTTACTCATCAATAGTACTGTGTGGATTTGGGGGTGCCTTTTTGGGTGGAAAGCTTGGGGATCACCAGTTCTACCTTACTCCCCAAATTCCTCAAAATGCATTTTTGGCTCAGTCTCATTCTCTACAGACTGACAATGAATATTATTTGCCACAATCTTTGGGAATGGGGTTTGATTCTCATTGTGTTGGAAGGATAATAATTTATTCATTTTGGTCTTCCGCAAACTATGGAAAGTTTTTTCCAAGAAAGTGGAAGAGATGGGAAGCCTGCTACATCAAAACTTTACTTTAACAACAATCATATTGGTGCAAATATTAAAGAAATGCAACCCATCGTGACAGATTAGTGTAAATACCCCAGAAATCTGTGCAGGGGAAAATGTTTGCTTATAACCACTTTGGTTTTGGCTTTTGTGTGAGAAATGCAGCTATTGTGATATCTGTTGTCCGAAATGACTGTCATTGCTCTTAATTATGTGTTGAGCTGTGTCCAGCTGTTTTAGCCCTTGAAGATATTCACATCACTGATAGGAACTTTAGGAACTTGCTTCTCCCTAGAAATCAGGTGGAAGAAATTAAGGCAGAGTTAACAAGAAATAAAGGAGAAACTGAGGCCAGTGATAACTATTTGTATCAGAGAATGTGCTAAGGATTAACAATGGAAGTAGTAAATGAAGTGTGTTTAGTACTTCAAGGACTCCATACTAATGATAAAATAATGGAGAAATTCCCCTATCTTGAAGAAAAGAACAATGGCAAAAAGATTCTAAAAACTATCAATTTCTCCAAAGTCCTATGAGAGATGTTGTATGGATCTTGAAGGAATAATCACACTGGTCTGAAAGGACTAATATTATATTATGAAGTCTCTTACTCAAAGTCCAGTTCAATTTATAGAAGGAAAATAGTCTTTTAGCAGAAGACAAAAACTGAAAATATGCTAACAAATGCGGCGCGCGTGTTCAGGAACTCAAGGTAAAGTATTTTGGGGAAATTAATTTGCGTTTACAAAATAAATAATCATTTTAAAAAAAATCATTTTTTGTCAAGAAATACCAAAAAAAAAAAAATATATGACCTACCTCCATTTTATCCCCAAAAGTAAGAAAGCTTATATCCATCGTGTTGGAAACTTGTGTAAATTGGCAAGGCCGTTTGAACGTTGCTGCAAACTCTTTTCGGCTAAAGTCGCTGTTGTCTTCCGAAAAAACAATTTCTCACTGTTCTCTCCCCACACAAAGGGCATGCATGTATAATAATCTTAATATGACAATCTTAATCGGAGCGAAAACTTTTCCGTGTTTTTGTTTCTTCCCCGAAATGAGCGAAAACCAAACACAGAAGGAAAGAGCCAATCACAGAGCAGATTAGAATGAGGCATTCTTAATTCTGGTAACCAACCAGAAATGGCGTTGTATCGAACTTTACCAGATCTCACATTTCGACATTCCCGAACCGACGACTGAGATCGGGGTACGAGATTATTTTGCGCATGCTTAACAGGTAGAAACAGCTGCTTTTCTTACTTCGATTCAATACCGAACCATAACAGACCCGTCTCGTGTGGCCTGACGTTGATAAGCGGAACGGTGCCGTGTGAACAGAAATGGTCCGTTCCAGGATAGGGTCAGTTCCACTTGGGACTGGTCCCGTGTGAACATAGCATGAAATGCATCAAGTAATGTTTGGAAAAGTCCTGAATAAAATGTTATGAATGCAACCTTTTGCTTTGTTTGTCTTCTGACTTTGAACATCTGTCATTGATTTCAATATACAGTTAGGCCTACATTAAACCAGTGAACTAAGCATATATCAAAGCCTCGACACATCAATCCAGTCACAGGTGTGTTATTTCAAAACTGTTTTCGACTCCTTTCCTGTGGGGAGAGACATCTTTTTGTCATATTTTGCAACCAGCAGGGGCAGGAACGAGTTTGCTGTTGCTTTTACCAGCTGCCGACCAATTTGAAAAACAATGTCTTTTGTATTTTCGGCTCAGTGATTGGCCAGTAGCTGAAATCTCCTAGCAACAGTTATATCGTTTCCCACCCGGTTAATTTTTTGGGGGTTAACGCTCGCGCGCTTAGTGTCCGCGCCTAAGATTCAAATAGGACGCGTGGTTACCAAGACTAAACGAATGATACAGGTGTATAGATCTGAATAATAATATATAAATTAATGTGAGGAAACGACCCAAAAAGACGAACGTCTACTTCATTGTGAGTAATTCAACGTTATTTGAGATAATTGTAATCTTTATTTAGGCGGAACCCATGTTTCCTATAACCCATGATTGAACACTCCGTTCATCCAACATTTACCTAACACCCGTTTAACTTTTTTGCACGAATATTGGGCAAATGTAGAAACCGTTTAAACGGTCCTTTAAAAGCATATTTATAGGTGGATTGCATTGTCGCCACTGTTGGTGGTAAAAACGAAAGGAAATTTGCTCACATAGTTTTGCATAAATTTGGATTTATCTCCCAGAGGAGAAAAATTTATTGTTCCATACCACCAATATGGCCACCATGACGTCACATGCATCAACCTATTGTTTATTTGAATATAACTATTTAGTGGATAAGCTTTTATCGATAATTTTCCTTTTAGTAATTTATATTTGCGTTTGGGAAAGCGACGCGTAAACATTGACAATTTGAACATTAAAGCTACTTGAAAATTTGATATAAACTTGCGCCGCCAATTTTAGCTAGCAATTATGTCGTTTTTAAACAAATATTAGCACGATAATTTTTGTTTTGTTTCCAATGTTGATATATTTTTTTAGCAGCAGTGTAAGTGATCAGATTCTTTGAGCCGAAATTCTTTAACTTCTGTCATTTGCCTCGCAAAGCCGTCCAAGCGATCGCTTATGAACAGGAGGTGTGTACAAAAATTACATGACGTGTTTGCACGCACGCAATCAAATCCTGAGTTGTTTAACTTCTAAAAGGATATATGTATTGTTTATTTCAAGAAGTAATTTGGCTGGAGAAGCTTTTATCGATTATTCTGTTTTTGGTAATTCATATTTGCGTTTATCGTTGAGTTTTTTTTTTTTAAGTTCAGGACAATTGCCAAATAAAGTTCCCCGACTGTATAAGCTGCCTTCCGTGCATTTCAATTACAGCAGCAGCAGCAGCAGACACACACACCTACTTTTTAAAAGGTGCCTTTAGCCTTTATGTCTGAATAGTCTATTAATAGTGATCACGCTTCTCCCTTTTACAGGAGCTCTAGCGGTGTGTTCCTGTATAACATATTTACACTCTTGCCCTCTTTCTGGCATGATCTCAAAACTGTTAAACTGTTATCAACTCCAAGTTTGCCAAAATTAAAATCTTCATGCAAACCTCTACATAGCTTTTATCAGAAAAAATGCTTATGAACACATACAATGAATTTTTGGAAGAAAAGGGCCCTGTGAGCCTGGTGTTACTGTTTTACAAGCTTTCTTCTTTCTTTGAACAAAATAAAAGTAAATGAAACAGTTCAACATAAAAACAAATGAATTGGGGGATATCTCTTAACTGTAACAAGAAAAGATATTTTGCATTATGTTGATCACAGCGCGTCTAATGTGTCTCATCTTCCAGCAGTAAATCAAAGGGTTAAGCGATGAATTGAGTAGCATCATCGTCCAAGAATAACAAAACATATCCCTACTGTAAATTTTGGTATGTCCAGAGATAATTACAATAATGTTATAGGAGATCAGAGGTAAATAACAAAGCAAAAACACCAGATAAACGTAAAATGTACCAACCGCTAATTTTACAAGCCTCGCAACGTTCTCCATCATTTCCCGATTTTCTCCTTCGTCTTGCTGCACTTGTAAGGATTGGATTTGATTTCTGTGGCGTCGAACAGTTGAATAGATGTTACCGTAAAGTATCCCGAGAATGACGAAACAAAGAATCTGAATGGAGATATAAATTGGTCTGAAGATTCCTAATATCCACGAAGGAAAAGATAAAAGAACTAAGCTTAGCACCAATATTAAGATCACCACAGCAACAACACGCTTGTGAGTCACAAACTCCTGATATCTGAGATGAAGATGAATGGCCAAGAATCTGTCAACAGTCAGCGCCAACACACCAAAGAACGAAGCCCAGGATAAAAAATTACTGATGTTTATAAATGCGAAGTACGTGTTACTGAGAGTTGTGTTATTTTCAGGGTATTGTTCCAAATTCATGGCAAGAAGTGTGATATATAAAGGATGAACCAGTAATCCAACGCTAAAATCAGAAAGAGCCAGACTCATGAGCAAAGTTTTTAAAGGCTTTGGTAACGATGAAGTTTTTCTTATGGCGTGGATTGTGATACTGTTCAACATGATGGCGGTATGACATAAGAAAGCGTTGAAAATGATATTAACAATGTACGTGGAAGAGAATTCTTGAGTTTCGTTCATTGTATAGAACGTTCTAATAAAACAGTGCTTATAAAAAATTCCAGAAGTGTAGTCACTTTCCAAGTTCAATATGCAAAGGGAAAGTTTGACTTACGTTTTAGTATTTTCGACAAAACACGATTCGTTTTGAGGAGCGCAGATGGTTGAATGATGATGTTTCAAAACTTTCACTTGGCCAATCATCGGATTCATCCAATTCCCTTGGGTTCTCTGTATCGTTCACCTCGACTTCGACGGCTGCAACTTCGCTTCAATTCAACGCAATAAGGAAATACAGTTCTTTGAATCTATTTCGTAAAAGCCGTGTCCGCCTTCGCCTAAAGGAGATGGTTCCAGACGTCTTGGATGTCACCAACGACTAAAATTTTAGAGCTGATTGACATTTAATTTCCGGCTTTATCTTTAATAAAGATAAGACACCCGAGGCCTCAAAATGGCATTAAAGCTTTCCCAGTGAGGAGACAGCGATATTTTGTTATACAAAAAAAGCTAAAATATGGACGCAATTAGGACCAATTAGAGATAGAAGAAAGAGTATGCTGTTACCGTCGTTTGAAAAAAAAAATAGACTTCGCTCATTTCTTGTGTGTTCCAAGACCCTCACGTACTTATACTAAAATACTAAAACCTGAATCCGGTTCGGATCATTTCTTCCAAGTTTTTTCGGGTTTCAAGGGTCAACGTTTCAATTAAACTCTTTACCAAACAAATACCATAGCAAAAGTTATTATACCTTTTAATTTGGGAAAGTAACTTTTATGTTTATTGAATTTTAATCAAGCCAATAGCTAGGCTTTAATGACATCACTGGCAAACCAATTAATCAATCAACTGAAAACGGGCCATCTTTCTACTGCTTTTTTTTTTTTAATTTAGACGGTGTTTTTCAAGACAATGGACGCAGCTGTAGGTAGGTAGGTTATTTTATTTCCATTTCGATTTACAGAGTAGCTGATATATCCGAACAAGAAACAAACAATTGATAATAAAACAAGAAAATAAAATGCTAATAACAAAAGAAATTAACAAAAACTGAAACGAATAAGAGTTACTAAAAGATAAGCCAAGAATAATGTATAAAAACTATAAAATACGGGCTTTTAATTTTCGGTTTTTTTTTTTCAAAATTTAAGTACACCTGCTTGTGATGCACTTCACTTTGTATAAATTCAGATAATTTTTGATTACAACATGGCGGCTGGGTTGCTGATGGCGGACAGGAGATGCAAAAAGTGTAGTTTTATAGGAAAATTTTCGATTTCAAGAAGAAAGGAAGTACAATACAACAAGTTACTTCAGTTAATTGCATTTATTAAACGGTTTGTATATTCAGCTAAAGCAGATGTTACGGAAGTCTTGGAAATTGTCACCAGCAATTAAAACATGTTAAGAGCCGATTTGACATTTAATAAGGATGTGTCGCCAGGCCTAAAATCAACATCAAAGCTCGTCCGGTAAGGAGGCAGCGATATTATGTTATCCAAAAAAAGGCTAAAATATGGACGCAATTAGGACCAGTTAAAGATGGAAGAGACAGTATCCTGTGCCGCTCTGATCATTTTACAAATAAATTTTGCTCATTTCTTGTGCGTTGCAAGACCTAATTATGTACTTGTACTTAAACCTGAGCCCGCTTGATTCGGATATTTTAAGTTTTTCGAGTTTCAAGCAATTTTTGGTTTCTCGAGCGAACGCCCGTGACGGCTAAAATTCAGCGCAAAATTCAAGTTGAATTAAACAACAACCTGACAACTAACAAGTAAACTCTATATTAAACAAACACCGAAGATAAGTACGATACCATTTTAGTTTTACGTTTATTACGTCAAGCCAGTTGCCCGTTTTCACTGTCAAAATATTGAATACAAATTTATAGAGCTCATGGACGCAAACATAACGTTAATGGCCGGAAAAAATAAAATAAAATAAAAAAGATCTGGAATCTACTTTTGTTGAAAAGGTGATTAGTTTTCTCTCGTACATTTTTGCATATCCGCATCAACATTTATCAAAATGCTTTTTAAAACTTTAAACCGCTATAAATCGCCGGAGAAGTTACGTTTAATTTGTGCAGTGTTTAGTGTTCTAGAGAGAGCAAGAGATACATGTTATATGAGTTAACCATGTCAGTATCGTGTTGATCTGAATGAGCGAAAAGGAAATGCATCATTTATTTTACTCTATTTTCGACGGTGCCTGAAAGCCAAAATAACGTTTATCGAACTTTCCTAGAATTCGAAAAAACCAAAGCGCTTCAAGACCTTTGAATATTATTTTCGAAAATAACTCACTATACTGATTATTTGGGCAAAATGAGAAGAAATTCAAATTTTCACGAGTGACGTCTGATTCTCGATATTTGCAGACTCGGCTTTTAAGAATATGAATTTTAATTACAAATTTTGGAACTGAAAACTGGTTTACTGCCTATACATTGCAATGGCAGATAAATAGTATGAAAATAGGAAAAGAATTTTTATCCTGCATGTCCTGTACAGAACGTCAACTTGTATATCATAACAACCGGTGGATGTAAAGACATTTTACTATAAAGGGCTGAAATATTATTATATTATTATAATGTTATGATATTTATACTGTAAACGATATTTATGAAAGATGTCAATGAATTAATTCTAATTTTTTAAACCAACCACTGCTTTCTTCTTTTACTAGTGAAGAGCTAATTATCCCATGAGTTGCTTGATTTACTATCAGGTTATGTTGTAATTCCTAGTGTAAAAGTTTTCTTTTTTTGTTTTTAAATTTTCAGTTTGAATAGCCATGGGCGATTTTCTCCATCCCTAACAGAATACTAATTTTGTACAACATGCGCTCTCTTTTAACACGTGGTAATCATCGTAGGCAATCTTCCAGAATTACAAAGAAATCAACGAATTAATAGTAAAAATATATATTTATGCGTTTGATTTGAACCTTCTTCAATTATGCCAAGGTACCAGAATTTCCTTATTTACAACCTTCTACTGTTTAAATGGCCATGGCCATTTTCTTCGTTCCTAGAAGAGCTCCAGCGGATACTTGATTTATTATATTGTAATTCCTTGGTGTACCAGTTTATTTTTCTTTTTAAAATTTCATTGTTTGATTCATGAGTGATTTTCTCCATCCCTACGAGAACACTTGTACAACAAATTTACTTGCGCTCTTTTCTTAATAGGCTTTCAGCTTCGTTCATTGTATAGAACGTCCTAACAAAACAGTGCTCATAAAAAATTCCGGAAGTGCGGTCCTTTTCTGAGTTCAACTTACGTTTTAGTATTGTCGACAAAACACGATTTGTTTTGAGGAGCGCAGATGGTTGAATGATGATGTTTCAAAAATTTCACTTGGCCAAACATCGGATTCATCCAGTTCCCTTGGGCTCTCGGTATCGTTCACCTCGACTTCAACGGCTGCAAATTCGCTTCAATTGAACGCAAAAAGAAATACAGTTCTTTAAATCTATTCAGTAAAAGCCGTGTCCGCCTTTGCCTAAAGGAGATGGTTACAGATGTACGTCTTGGATGACACCAACGACTAGAATTTTAGAGCTGATTGACATTTTCTTTACCTTTAATAAAGATGAGACACCCGAGGGCCTCAAAATAGCATTAAAGCTTTCTCAGTGAGGAGGCAGCGATATTTTGTTATAAGAAAAAGGTTAAAATATGGACGCAATTAAGATCAATTTGAGATAGAAGAGACAGTATGCTGTTACCGTCGTTTGAATAAATAGACTTCAATCATTTCTTGTGTGTTGCAAGACCCTCACGTACTTATACTAAAACCTGAATCCGCTTCGAATCATTTCTTCTAACTTTTTTTCGGGTTTCAAGGGGCAAGGTTTCAAGTTAACTCTTTACCTTCTACCTTTTAATTTGGGAAAGTGACTTTTATGTTTATTGAATGTTAATCGACTGAGGCAATAGCAAGACTTTAATGACATCACTTTCAAACCAATTGATCAATCAACTGAAAACGGATTAACTTTCTACCGCTTTTTTTTTTAATTGGGACGGTGTTTTTCAAGAAAACCGACGTAGCTGTAGGTAGATAGGTTATTTTATTTCCATTTCGATTTACAGAGTAGCAATTAAATATGCCGATAGAGCTCGTGGACGCAAACATAGCGTTAATGGCCGGAAAAAATAAAATTAAAAAAAAAATGGAATCTAGTTTTGTTGAAAAGGTGATTAGTTTTCTCTCGTAAATTTTTGCATATCCGCATCAACATTTATCAAAATGCTTTTAAAGCTTTAAACCGCTATAAATCGCCGGAGAAGTTTGTACAGTGTTTAGTGTTCTAGAGAGAGCAAGAGATACATGTTATGGGTTAACCAAAGTACATCGATAGATGTCAGTATCGCGTTGATCTCAACGAGCGAAAAGAAAATGCATCATTTGTTTTACTCCATTTTCGACGGCGCCTGAAAGCATGGATCCTAGAAAGACTTTCTGGGATGCATGCTAAAAGACAAAATCACGTTTATCGAACTTTCCTAGAATTCGAAAAAACTAAAGCGCTTTAGGACCTTTGAATAGTATTTTCGAAAATAAACCAATATACTGGTTATTTGGGCAAAATGAAAAGAAATTCCAAATTTCACGAGTGACGACTGATTCTCGATATTTACAGACCTGGCTTTTAAGAATATGAATTTTAATTCCTCGCGAAGCGAGGTTAATAAATTTGTCGGGCCGAAGGCCCGCCGAAGGCCGCGCTCGGGAGCTAAGCCGTGAAAATTAGAGCCGAACATATATTTATATATATGTATGTATGTTTATATATTTCCGTGAAGGTGTCCGCAATATTGCCTAGCAACGGTGAAAAACAAAGGATGAATGACGTCAGGCTGTCTGGCGTCGTCTGGAGCAAAATTTGCATACATCGGGAAAGTTTGCGTGCCGGATAAAATTTCATCAATATTCCCTGGATACAGAACAATCTCTCCAGAATCTTTTCTCTTTCTTCAAGAAATCTTTTTTGTGAAAGATTGCATTAAAGAAATTACACGTTTTGTGGCCGCAGTAAAATAATTTTCCGTGGGAAATAAATTCATCGAACACGACAGCGTTGCACGCCCGTTGTACATTTCATCGCGTCAGAAATAGATTTTTTACCGCAAACCGCAAACTAGCCTGTGGAACTACGAAAAGACCATGCTCATCAAAACAGTTACTATGTTCAGAAACCTTTTAATCTCCTCATTCGATGCTACAATACGAGTAAAGAGGGCCTTCCACCCAGCCCCAGCTTCGCGAGGTTTTGCGAGTCACGTATTTCTAGTTTCAAATTTTGGAACTGATTTTGGTACAGCAAATCTGTTTTGAAACAAGAAATTAGTGGTTGTTTGACTTCAGAGTACAGCAAATCTGTTTTGAAACAAGAAATTAGTAATTGTTTGACTTCAGAGTACAGCAAATCTGTTTTGAAACAAGAAATTATTGGTTGTTTGACTTCAGAGTACAGCAAATCTGCTTTGAAACAAGAAATTAGTGGTTATTTGACTTCAGAGTACAGCAAATCTGTTTTGAAACAAGAAATTAGTGGTTGTTTGACTTCAGAGTACAGCAAATCTGTTTTGAAACAAGAAATTAGTAGTTGTTTGACTTCAGAGTACAGCAAATCTGTTTTGAAACAAGAAATTATTGGTTGTTTGACTTCAGAGTACAGCAAATTTGCTTTGAAACAAGAAATTAGTGGTTATTTGACTTCAGAGTACAGCAAATCTGTTTTGAAACAAGAAATTAGTGGTTGTTTGACTTCAGAGTACAGCAAATCTGCTTTGAAACAAGAAATTAGTAATTGTTTGACTTCAGAGTACAGCAAATCTCTTTTGAAACAAGAAATTAGTAATTGTTTGACTTCAGAGTACAGCAAATCTGTTTTGAAACAAGAAATTATTGGTTGTTTGACTTCAGAGTATGGCAAATCTGTTTAAAAACAAGAAATTATTGGTTGTTTGACTTCAGAGTACAGCAAATCTGCTTTGAAACAAGAAATTAGTGGTTATTTGACTTCAGAGTACAGCAAATCTGCTTTGAAACAAGAAATTAGTGGCTGTTTGACTTCAGAGTACAGCAAATCTGTTTTGAAACAAGAAATTAAGCTTTATTTGTTTGACTTTGGAGTATAGCAAATCTGTTTAAAAACAAGAAATTATTGGTTGTTTGACTTCAGAGTACAGCAAATCTGCTTTGAAACAAGAAATTAAGCATATTGGTTGTTCGACTACAGAACAAGTTGGACGTAGTTGGTAGGACAGGTCGATTAGATCGAGTTACTTGGTAAAATATAGACATTCGTTACTTACCTTATTGGTTTTTCAATTATTTTCACGTTCAGTTACTTTTACATTGTCGAAAGTTTCAAAGATCTGGTAGAAAGAAGAACACTGCAGGCATCCACGCGATTTTAATGTTGACGCCATTTTGGCACTGAACGCGCATGGCTAAGGCAGCAAGAACGCTAGCCAGACATATCGACTAAAACGAGAATCGCCTTGGGAAGGAGGGGAGGGTTAGTTTGTCGTCAACTGCACTGGATAGGGAGTGAGATTCACATGGACGGAGGGGAGGTGTAACACCTGTGCGTGGTATCTGCTGGTATTGACTTTTTTATGTTTGGTGGCTTCTAAAGAAGCCGTTGTTTTTCTTCAATTTTCTTCATTAAAAAACTGCATTGTAGCTCTTTCTGAATACAATGCGCAGACGCTCGATCGGACGGGATACCTTCTGTCCATGTTGATAGAACGCAGGAGACTTCGACAGCAACAGACGGAAAGTCACCTGAATCACACGACATCGGCTTCCATTGGCGTTGATAGTTCTCTCTGTGTAGGCTGCAAGTCCTGCTCTCTGAAGGTCCTGATCTTGGATGTTAATCGGCGTAGCTCTGAATTCGGCTGGCAGGCTGGGAAACAGGAAACGCACCACGTCGTGTCTTATTTCGATTGATTCTTCGTATTGGAGAGGAACTTTCATTCCTCTTTCAAATACGACACCAATCCTTTCTCGTGCCTCTTCTACACGAACTGGATCAGGATCAGGGTTCTCGAAGGCTTGTACTAAGTCTGCCGGCAGGTGATCTTTCGGCTCCCAGGTGTTTTGGCTGGCACAGTATCCATACCATTTAACCATGTAGAAAGGTCTCCCGTTAAGAATTTTTTTGGCCATGATGCGCTCAGCTTCGAAGGTGCCAAGAACTTGAGGTTTTCTTTCACACACATTACGGCCACCTTCTACTGTTTAAATGGCCATGACCATTTTTTTCTCCGTTCTTTGAAGAGCTCCAGCGGCCAACGTGTGAATATGTTACATAGGTGACACTTTTTTTTCTGACACGCTTAAGGTGGCTCACGACAATTTCCGGCCCTTCCCTTCAATTATAATTTGATGGATCATTATTATTATTTTTTGCCAGTGGATACTATAATATTGGTATCAAACCAATCCCTAAACATTGGTAAACAAGTTATGTTTATTTTTCGACTTCATAGGTTACCATAGCAACAGTGTAACCTGTTAAAACACACCTAATTTTAGCTTTAGGTTAGTCGATTAACCCATTTTTATAAATATGGCATTGTAATCAGCTTGTGAAGACGAAACATTTTACAAATTTAAAAAAAATGTAGGTTGGCCAATTTTCGAATTGTGTTCAGAACTGTTTAAACGTTGACACGTTACCGTGTTTTGTAATAAGTTGTGAGAAAGAAACAGTTATCTGTTTCTTTCTAATCAATAATAACAATTTCCTGTCACAAATAATTCAAATAAATTCATGGGTTTGCGAACATCATGAGGGCCGTGTTCAACTGCTCACCATTGACCTTTTTTTTTTGGTAACCGGTAATGGCTCTTCTCTTCTTCCATGTTTATTTGTTACACACTGGAGAGATCCCTGTTTCGACCTTGTTCTTGACGTCTCAATACTTAGGGGGGGGGGGGGGGCTACTAAATATGTTGCTTTTTCGAATTTCTAAAGGAGTTTGGAAACAGGAAATGCGTGTCCTTTGAAAATGGAGCAGCTCTGCGTGATGCTGAAATACTGTATTTTCCCGCGATAAGCAATACAACCTGACCGCAAACCAATACTTTAGCGGACAAATTTTTCTACCTTTTTGTGACAGCGTTCTCGAGGCTGTTAAACGGTTATGAACTCTTGCCCAGAATTAAAACCTCCATACAAACCTCGGGAGCCTTCATCAGAAAAAAAGTTCGAATTAACAACTACAACGAATTTTGGGCGAAAAAGGGCGGACAGTCACCTTTGGAAATTTAGACGGCATATAGTCCCAAACTGAAAGAACAACGACTCCTAAAACACTCGTGACCCTGCCGTTACCTTTTTAAAAGGTTTCCTCTTTCCTCTGGCAAAAGCAATAATTTCGTTTGAACAAAATAAAAGTAAATGAAAACGTTCAACACAGAGAAATAAAATTCATTTAACAACGAAAGATGTTTTGCATTATGTTGATGACAGCGCGTCTAATGTCTCTCATCCTCCAGCAGTAAATCAAAGGGTTTAGCGATGAATTTAGAAATATCATCGTCCAAGAGTAAAGGGCAACATGCTCCGTAGTTTTGGTAGGTCCTGAGATGATCTCAACAAAATTAAGGCAGGTGTATGGTAAATAACAAAGCAAAAATGCCAAATAAACGTAAAAGGTACCAACCGCAAATTTTACAAGCCTCGCAACATTCGCCATCATTTCTCGATTCTGTCCTTCGTCTTCTTGCACTAGTAGGGACTGAATTTGATTTTTGTGGCGTCGAACAGTTGAATAGATCTTGCAGTAAAGTAATGCAAGAATCACGAAACAGAAAATATCAAATGCAGTATAAATTTGTCTAAAACTTCCTGATATCCACCAAGGAAAATATTGAACAGACGAAAGAAATGAGCTTAGCAGCATTATTAAGATCACCACAGCAACAACACGCTTGTGAGTGACAAACTCCTGATATCTGAGATGAAGATGAATGGCCAAGAACCTGTCAACAGTCAGCGCCACCACACCAAAGAACGGAGCCCAGGATAAAGAATCTCCAATGATCGTAAATGCAATATCCGTGTTCATGAGAGTTGTATTATATTCAGGGTTTTGTTCCAAACCCATGGCAAGAACTGCGATGTATAGAGGGTGAACAAGTAATCCAACACTAAGATCAGAAACAGCCAGACTCAGTAGCAATGTTTTCAAAGGTTTTGGTAACGATGGAGTTTTTCTTATGGCGTGGATTGTGATACTGTTCAACATGACGGCAGTATAACATAAGAAAGCGTTGAAAGTGATATTAACAATGTACGTGGAAGAGAATTCTTCAGTTTCGTTCATTGTATAGAACGTTATAACAAAACCGAGTGCTCATAAAAAAATTCCAGAAGTGCAGTTACTTTCCAAGTTCAAAGCGAAAGTTTTACTCACGTTTTAGTATTTTCGACAAAACACGATTAGTTTTGAGGAGTGCAGATGGTTGAATGATGTTTCAAAAATTTAATTTGGCCAATCATCGGATTCATCCAATTCCCTTGGGTTCTCTTTATCGTTCACCTCGACTTCGACGGCTGCAACTTCTTTTCAATTCAACGCAACAAGGAAATACAGTTCTTTGAATCTATTCAGTAAAAGCCGTGTCGTCTTGGATGTCAACAACGACTAAAATTTCAGAGCTGATTGACATTTAATTTCCGGCTTTATCTTTAACAAAGATGAGACACCCGAGGCAGCGATATTTTGTTATACATAAAAGGCTAAAATATGGACGCAATTAGGACCAATTAGAGATAGAAGAGACAGTATGCTGTTACCGTCGTTTGAAAACAAAAAAAGACTTCGCTCATTTCTTGTGTGTTGCAAGACCCTCACGTTCTTATACTAAAATACTAAAACCTGAATCCGGTTCGGATCATTTCTTCCAAGTTTTGTTCGGGTTTCAAGGGTCAAGGTTTGAATTAAACTCTTTACCAAACAAATACCATAGTAAAAGATATTATACCTTTTAATTTGGGGAAGTAACTTTTATATTTACTGAATTTTAATCATGCCAATAGCAAGGGTTCATTGACATCACTGTCAAACCAATAGATCAATCAACTGAAAACGGGCCATCTTTCTCTACTGCTTTATTTTTTTAATTGAGACGGTGTTTTTCAAGATAATCGACCCAGCTGTAGGTAGTTAGGTTATTTTATTTCCATTTCGATTTACAGAGTAGCAATTAAATATGCTGATAAAAAATCCGAACAAGAAACAAACGATTGGTGAATAAAACAAGAAAATAAAATGCTCATAACAAAAGAAATTAACAAAAACTGAAACGAATAAGAGTTATTAAAAGATAAGCCAAGAATAATGTATAAAAACTATAAATTACGGGCTTTTTATTTTCTGTTTTTCAAAATTTAAGTACACCTGCTTGTAATGCACTTCACTTTGTATAAATTTGGATATTTTTTGATTACAAAATGGCGGCTGGGTTGCCGATGGCGGACAGGAGATGCAAAAAGTGTAGTTTTATAGGAAAATTTTCGATTTCAAGAAGAAAGGAAGAACAATACAACAAGTTACTTCAGTTTTTTGAATTTATTAAACGGTTTGTATCTTCGCCTAAAGCAGATGTTACGGAAGTCTTGGATGTCACCAGCAATTTAAACATGTTAAGCCGATTAGATATTTAAAAGGGATGTGTCGCCAGGCCTCAAAATAACATCAAAGCTCGCCCAGTAAGGAGGCAGCGATATTATGTTATCCAAAAAAAGGCTTAAATATGGACGCAATTAGGACCAGTTAAAGATGGAAGAGACAGTATCCTGTTCCGCTCTGATCTTTTTACAAATAGATTTTGCTCATTTCTTGTGCGTTGCAAGACCTAATTATGTACTTGTACTTAAACCTGAGCCCGCTTGATTCGGATATTTTAAGTTTTTCGAGTTTCAAGCAATTTTTGGTTTCTCGAGCGAACGCCTGTGACGGCTAAAATTCAGCGCAAAATTCAAGTTGAATTTAACAACAACCTGACAACTAACAAGTAAACTCTTTACTAAACAAACACCGAAGATAAGTACGATACCATTTTAGTTTTACGTATATTACGCCAAGCCAGTCGCCCGTTTTCACTGTCAAAATATTGAATACAAATTTATAGAGCTCATGGACGCAAACATAACGTTAATGGCCGGAAAAAATAAAATTAAGAAAAAAAGATCTGGAATCTACTTTTGTTAAAAGGTGATTAGTTTTCTCTCGTAAATTTTTGCATATCCGCATCAACATTTATCAAAATTGTTTTTAAAACTTTAAACCGCTATAATAGTACCGCTGTTAAGCGACAAATCGTTTGTTTTATGATACAAGCATGAAACTTGGCAAAACAAAAGAACTAATAGTCCTAAATATTTTTTGATATAGGGCCACCGGGAAATCGACTGTTATGGGATGAAAAGGGGCGTGGCATTATTTGACAGGCATGAAATAGAGGCTGATAAGGAAAATGGCTAAAGAGCTATAAAACCTTTCAATTACTGGAGCATATAGTGTAAAAAACATTCAGGTAGGGCAATTAACATGAAGAAGAAACGATTTATGACTAGCAGTTATTGTCACGTGATCAGTGACGTCACAAAAACCCGGAATTAAACCTATTATAGTCAGGCAAAGTATAAGTGTAGACTCCTTATACCTATAAGGCAGTCGTTTTAATTTATATTGAGAGAAATTATGGGATGTTCCTCTGAGCATCCCATAATAGCTATTAGAAACAATGGAATTTAAAATGACCGCCGTATCAGTAAAAAGGTGTATTAATAGAAAGCCAATTTTCAAGTTATTGCAAAGCTTTAAAACATCAAATACAACATGTTTCAGTATGTTATAGATACGCCTCCTGTTGGCATCTAGTGTCAAGTGGCCAAGGAAAACATTTAAATGAACATATTCATTAATTAGCCGCATCTAGGATCCTTTACATACCGTTCGAGTTAGGAAGTCTGGTTGCAGATCCTGCCGCAGTTGCAGAGAGCTGTGCATACCAGACTCGCTCTGACACATTTTCAATTCCTTGTGCATCCCCTTTTACAGTCACAGTGAATGAGTTCGTAACATATCTGCTGTGCTTGAGGTAACAGTGTCCATACCGGCTTCCACTTGTTTTCATTTTTTTCCCAGCCCCAGTCAGAAGGACTTGGTAGTGTTGGTTTCGGAACAAGAGCATTCCCACAAATGGGCCTAGCCTGGTATACTGCACACCTCGTGTGCTGAAGAAGGGCTGCTTGAGTTGGTGGAATATTCTCTCAGGTTCGGTTGCCTTTAGAGAATAGTTCCTGTCTTGCTTCGTTCACTGTCGTTTGTGAGCTTGTTCTGTTATAAAGAAGCACTACGAATCTCTCAATTAGGGCTATTGGCTGCTCGGAAATCTCTTCTGGAACTGAAGCCAACATTGAAAAGATGTCCGTGATTTGTGGAAACACGTTCCACAAGTCCCAGGCAAATGTTTTCCCTCTTCCGGAAAAGAACGATACCGTGTCGCATCCAGTGATTGACTGTAACGTTGGGAGAGCCTTGCTTCTTTGTGGTCCCAGTTGTTCAGCAATTGAGTGAACCGGAAGGTATCGAAAATGCTTGCCAGTACCAAATGCAATCCAGATTTTATCCACGCGAAGATGTTACACTCTGGATACCGCTAACACAACTACGTCTGTATCAACGGTTCTAATAAGAATTTTTCGGTAGCCAGATTGTGAGGCATGGTATGCATGCAACACGAGTCGGGTGTCTGCTTCTTCGTGGGAGCAGGTCATCATCTCTATTGGTTAAGAATTGAGAACGAATTCACCATAGGTGGTATACACCTCCCTCCCCTCAATGTCAATAGCCTGCAACTCCTTAGCCAGGAACAAAAACAACTCAGTTTTGTTGTCACCAACATGAAGGAAGCTTTTCCAATTCTTAGGGAGCTTAGAGGATGATGCGACCCTTCTTCGAGTACCTGTGCCCTGCCTTTCTCTCGTGGTGGACTTTAAGGGATTACCCATGTCCTCAATTGCTGGCACGAGTGACAACACGTCCTTCTTAAAGGCAGCCTGAACACCCGGAATTTGCTCATGATGGTGGCGCTTTTCTTCACTGACTTTTTTGGAATATGTTTCCTCAAATTCCTGGATGATCCTTGCGACTTCAGGCCCAGCGATCATCCACCTTCTTAAAGCAATTGAAGAGAAAACCTTCTCAGTCTTATGTACAACGAACGATCCATTTGTGAACTCCTGGTGGATGTCAGGGTGAGTTGAAGATAGTAAATTCATATCAGGTATATGTGCACTCATCCACCTGGCGTAGTTGATGTGGTCTAGTGAGAACATACACGGAACCAGCGAGACAAGTGATTTCTTGTACAGTGAAAAAACCCCTTCTCTGATAGCTCTGATTAACTGCAAGACACATAACTCTAAGAAGAGGACTCGATTCCAGTACAGAAACTGCGCGCGCTCCTTGGACATTTTATTGACCCAGTCTGTAAACTGGAGTGGTTCTTCACCATTCTCGAGGGTTTCAAGGTAATCACTATATGCCTTACCCTGCAGGATGAACAAACAAGTGGCAGTAACCTGGTGCACCCGTCTAGTTCTTGTGATGTGAGTGGCTTTGATGAAAGAATCAGCAACTGGCTTCCAGTTGCAACTTCAGCTGCTACAAGGGCGCTGGTCCAACCACTTCCATCAAGCCAATCTCCAAGGAGCTTAAATGCCGCCATCTCGGTGCGTAATCCACCAAACATCAGAATGAACTTCTTCTCTCCATGAGTTGAAGGCCAGTTCCACTGGATGAGTTTTCCAAGTGCAAAAAGTGGTTGATCTAGTGCAATAACAGGTGTTTGGCCTGGGTTGACATGATTTAATTGAGTCACAAACTCCTGATATCTTAATGAAGATAAATGGCCAAGAATCTGTCAACAGCTAACGCCAGCACACCAAAGAACGAAGCACAGCACAAAAAAATGCAACGATCTTGAATGCGATGAACGTGTTCCTGTGAGTTGTATTAGTTTCAGTGTTTTGTTCCAAACCCATGGCAAAATAAGCAATGTACAAAGGGTGAACCAGTAATCCAGCACTAAGATCAGAAACAGCGAGGCTCAGGAGCAAAGTTTTCAAAGGCTTTGGTAACGATGAGGTTTTTCTTATGGCGTGGATTGTGATACTGTTCAACATGATGGCGGTATAACATAAGAAAGCGTTCAAAGTGATATTAGCAATGTACGTGGAAGAGAATTCTTCAGTTTCGTTCATTGTATAGAACGTCCTAACATAACAGTGCTCTTTAAGAGCGGCTGCCAGTAAGAATCGAGAACTGCATTTCAGCGACCACTTGGTCAAATTTCTGATATTTCGTCTGAAGATACCCTTGGATTAACCATTTTCGAAAATCACATTTTAAAGTTCCAAGGTATTTTATTTTTTGAGAAAATTGCAAGAGTTTGAAATGCGGCCTAGGTGTGGTCACGGGCCGATGAAAAACGTGAAAATTTAGATCAAAGGACGAAAGCCTCGTTCACGGTGTAAAATAACTCAATGAACTTGAAACTTTACACAAACCTAGACCAACCATTTCACAAGAAAATTAATACAATAAACATTCCAAACTCGCTGGCTGCTTTCTAAGGCATGCAGATTTGTCTACGCTACTCAAAATGGCCTTAGAACTAATGCCTATTTTCATTACAATAAAAGTGTTTCTGGTATGTGATTTTCTCCAAATTAAGTTTCATATCTCGAAAGACGAAGAAAAGAACTTTATTTGTTCCAAGTTTCAAGCTCTGATTCAAACTCCTTCCCACTCAGGGAAGATCGAATATGCGTGCGACACTTGCGGCTCGCTATTCACGTCACGGATTGTGAGATCAGAACCGATTCACAAACACTTGACATCTGGAGCCCGTTAATGTTACCAAACATGACATATTGGTCCCTAAAATTAATCAGGCATTTCCAAGACAGACTTTTAATTTAACGGCCGAACAGTACTACATAATGTCTTTCTCATTGCCTTCTATCTTAGTAATAGCACTTCATGATTACCAGAAACTTTAGTGCTGTCACTTAAGCAGCATATTCACGGGATCGCACTTCTTAAAGTCCCGTTTTCAAGTTTAAAAACAGTACTCAGTCTTTTTCTCATCAACAAATATTCATTATTTGAATATTCACAGGCGGTTTTCTTTGTGCCTCACGCGAGCGTTGACACATTGTCACAAGCGCTTTCAAGGAGTGCAGGTGCTTGAACGGTGATGTTTCAAAAATTCCAGTTTTTCAAAACTCAGATCGGTCAAGTTTCGTTGATTTCAGTCTGCTCCGTTTTCACTGCGTTTACAGTCGTTTGAGTATATTGAACGCCGCGTCTCTCCTCTCAAAGAAGAGGCATTCAGAGGGCACAGTAAAAGCAATATTTTAAGAGCTCATTTGACATTTCTTTACCTTTTAATATAGATGTGTTAAAGCATTAAAGCTCGCCCAGTAAGGAGGCAAGCGTATTTTGTTGTACAAATGAAAGCAGGGACGCAATCAACAGTTTTAATATTCCGCTTTTGGTGTGTTCTTTTCATCCATCGCGACAAATGTGTAAACTGTCGCATATTGTAATAACGCTTCTCGCGTTTTTATAATATACCTGTCGTAATAATTGTAATAACCCTTTGTCGCAACTAGTAATAACACGAGCTATCGTAATTGTAATAACACGGTGTCGTGCTCGGTAATAACAAGTTCTAACAGTGGAACAATTACCTGATTCTTTGTAACCAATAAGGTAACAATCTCGTACCATTAATAATACAAATGAATCCAGGGTTTGCCAACATCATGACAGGGCTGTTCAACTGATCATTATGTTTGACCCAATTTTTTCGTATACATTAAGAGATTCTTCTGTAAGTTGTAGCTCTATTTATGTGACTCAAATGAGTGCAAAGTGAGTGTTTTAAGTGTTCACATAATAAAAAAAAAAGAAAACGCTTGCATGGTTGTTACCCAAGACTTGTATTCCGACTGTGCCCTCGTGGTCTCAGTACTTGTAAGCCCTTTGCAAAACGGAAGGAGTAAATATATTTCACGCTATCAATGTTTTCGGAATTTCTAAACAAACGCTAGTGCAAGAACAAGACTGTACATTACTGAGATTTGACAAAAAGAAAAGAAAACAAGGAATGTTTACCTAACTAGGAAGGTTCCTCATATAACATCACCAATTTTTGACACTTCTTGTTTAGCGTTTCTATTCCAGTTAGCCTGGCTTATAATTTTGTGATAAGAAACAAGGCAAAAAATCTGGAATTTACCACGTTGAGTCTACATATGGTTACATGGTCGACCACGACCTAATTTGTGGAGAAATTTTCATTATTCCGATAAGAAGACGGACGTCAGCTTGTATAGGCACCGAAGGCTGCCGCCATCAGTACATTTGTTGTTATGATTGTGAAGCAGGATAAAGTGAATAAACGAACTTGAGATAAACACCAAGGGTGGTCACTGGCAGAGATTTGTTACCTCCCTACTGTGTTCTTTTACGTCCCACAAGAGGGATCAGCCAAAGTGTTATGAGACGAGGCCTGCGGTTTTTCGTACTTATCGGAGAAGACTAGAATTCCCACCATCTGTAGATGTCAGATCAAAGGCAGCAATTCAGTCTCCTCAGTTATTTTAAAAGACCCTAAGTATTGGCCCAAGCTGGGAATCGAACCCGGGTCTACCGCTACAAAGTCTGGTACCCGACCAATAAAGCTAACCAGTTGGCGGTGAAGGCAGATCCTTGGCTTGTTTAAACTTCCAAATCAGTATGTACTTTGGTTTATTCAAAAACAAGCAACCTCCTCCAAATCAGTCAAGACCCTTTAGTACTTTTACCCCATACTTTTGGAGAATTCTGCTTAATTGATAAAGAGAAAGGGAACCATTGTCGTTCCTGGTCACGTGCACGGGGCCTTCAATTTAGTCAGACAACATCGCTCTGTGATTTTACCGGTGGTTGACGATTAGTTTTCGTGCAGATGAGCGCGAAAAAATGGATTTGGCGTTGCCAGCGAAAGAAAAGAAAGCAAAGAAGTGGAATAGCCGGTAATTTAAGTATTTAAACTGGTGTTCATGAGCACTGTGGTGCTGTGGCTGTGCCTGTCACCATAAGAAGCATTGTACAATAGGGCGGTATAGGTCAATAGCTTGTCTAATGTGAAGTAATTCTACTTGTATTGGCGAGTGACAAGTCAAGGTCCTTAGTGATTTTCCACCCATGCTTACATGTCATTTCTAGGGTGTCACTTGAACTTATGCACTTTACTCCGGGCTGCCTCAGTTAGTTGCTACTCTTCAGGCAAAGTTGTTCTCCACAATCATCCCTCCTCCCCCCTCCCTCCCTTTTTCTTCTGTCAAATCCCATCTTTTACCTGCCATGGTGATACTAGTACCATCCTGAATAGTATGAAATGTGAAACATTATAGGTTTATATAATTTAGAATTCTTTGTACAATTGCTATTTTGATATTTACTCTTTGTCGTTGCTTAGTTCACTAATGTTGCTTATACTATCATTAATGTGTGCTGAGCCAAAAAAAGTTTAGGTGGCAGAGAAGTGCACCCTCGTCTGCCCTGTGCCCCACAGCAAGTACTGTGGCGTCGATTGAAAATAGGTCCGGATGATCTCTCCAAGGTGGTACCATGACACCTACTGAGCTATTGTTCTCCTGGCAGAACACCCCTCTTCTGGTCCACCCTATGATACACTCCTACATAATTTCCCTTAGAGACACCGCTACTGTAAGGAATAGGCTGTTCGTTCCCCGCCACAGCAATAATTGATTTTAGTCTTCTTTGTTTGCCCCAGCATAGAAGGTTCCGAGCAGTCAGTGACTGTGAAAATTCAAGTCAGAGTCATATTCAGAGAAAAACATGTTCACCAAAAAGTTTAGGCGCGCTTTGCACTCTAGAGCTTAGTCTTCTACGGCACAAAGTTAATAATTATGGGTGGTGAATGAATAGGTCTCCATTAACAGATGGTTGAGAACGAACAAAACTAAGAGAGATGATGTTCTTTGTTATCTTAAGCGCCGATTTTCAAATTTAGCTCTGTGCGCGCCTAGCCCTTTAGAACAATTTATAGATACACTTCTTACCTTAACATAACAATGTCGTTGTTTTCCCGGAAACGAACAGCGGTCTGGTGTCCGGAGGACGCGTGTCATTTGATAAGAAAGATCGCAACGCACTTTTGGGGAATGAACCGAGTGCAGACCATGTGCACGTCAAAGTCTGGCTTGTTTTGATTGTTATTACGGACAAAACCTCCATTATTAAAATTTAGAATGAAGAGCAAGACGTTTGCCAGCTCTTAAAGAGTTGTGAATGTGCAGTTTTACAAATTTTAATTCCCGTTAGGATTTTTATAACTTTTATATATATCTGGAAACTGCTTTAAAGGCTGTACATTGCAATGGTAGATGATTAGCATATAAATAGCAAAGGAATTCTTATCCTGCACAGAACGACATTTGTATATCGTTACAATCGGTGGATGTAAAAACATTTTAAAAAGCTTAAATATTATTATAATATATTACGACATTTAGTGCAAAGTTATATAGGTTAAAAGATATTGATGGAAGATGTCAGTGAGCGAATTTTTACTAGAATTTTAGAATTTCTTTTATCAGTAAATAACTAATTATCCGCTGGGTTGCTTGATTTATTGTCTTTATTGTCTTTATTGTCTTTTAAATAAATTCCTCCTTACCAGTTTATTTTTCTTTCTAAATGATCATTGTTTTATTTAATTTATGAGCGATTTTCTCTATCCCTACGAGAACACTTCTACAACATGTTCACATGCGCTCTTTTCTTAACAAGCTTAAATCATCTTGAGAAATCTTCCAGAATTACTACTGAGAAATCAAAGCATAAATATATCTAAAAAATACAATTATGAGCTTGAGGGACCACTACACTAAGGCCAAGCTTCCACATTTTGCTCATTTACAACGTTTTATTGTTTTAATATTCATGACCCATCGATATTCTCCGCTCGTAGAGCTCTAACGGTGTTACCTATATAACATATTTACACGTCTGCCGTCCTCTCTGACACGCTTAAGGAGGCTCGAGGCAGTTTTTTTGGACTTAGGGTGGAAGTTTTGAAATTACAATCTCGCATACAAGATACACTTCGATCTCCTCCATACTACATCATCATTTCAACATATGATCAAAGTTAATTTTCTCATCGGTTTCCAAGCAACAGCTATTACCATAGCAACGGAAGCGCATAGCCTCTCATTTTAAACATTGTCGATTATCTCGAAATCTAGTCAGACAATTTATGACGAAACTTCAGGGATTTAACCTACTCAATCTAGACAACTTGTAGGCGAAATTAGAAAAAAATCTGTAAGAGCGTTTTCAAGTAAATAATGAATCAATTTTTACGGGGTGATTTTGTTTACTCCAGCATTTTTCACCAATATCTCTTGCAAAATAAAACTTGACACTTTGTCTTTTCTGTCAAAGGGTCTTTCCTGATAGCAAAACATTCTGAATGTATATTGAGGTTCATGGGTGTCTTCGATTGTAAGATATTTATTTTGAAAAACAGTGAAAATAAAGCGCATATGAATGAAAAAGTTCCTACTTTGCATAAATCGAGATATCTTTAAAATGCCCCCACAGATTTTTCTATTAAATTACAAGCGGTTAAAGTAATAATTCTTTTCGATATCTACGAAAGTTTTAGGCTCAGGAACCGAAATTGGTGTTAAATAAGAAGCCTGAATCTTGGACAAGTTTCAGTCGTTATCCGCTTTCTCCGAACAAGAATTTTATTTTGTTTGTCCCGGTCTATTTCACTGCTATTCACGTGCTTTGAATATTTATCATAACGTGAAGTCGTGCAAAAGGTAAAATTTACAATGAAAGACTTGAGAAGCAGGAGCATATATTTATGTAAATGTTACCTTTTGCACGACTCCACGTAATCATAAATATTCACAGCACGTGAATAGCAGTGGAATAGACCGGGACAAACAAAATAAAATTCTTGTTCGGAGAAAGCGAATAATGACTGAAACTTGACCAAGATTCAACCTTCTTATCTAACACCGGTTTCGGTTCTTGAGCCTAAAACCTACGTGAATATTGAAAAGAATTCTTACTCTAACCGCTTGTAATTTAACAGAAAAATCTGGCGGGGTATTTTAAAGATATCTCGATTTATGCAAAGTAGGAACTTTTTCATTCATCTGCGCTTTATTTTCACTGTTTTCAAACATAAATATCTTAAAATCGGAGACACCCATGAAGCTCAATATACATTTAGAATGTTTTGCTATGAGCAAGGACCTTTTTACAGAAAAGACGAAGTGTCAAGTTTTATTTTGCAAGAGATATTGGTGAAAAATGCTGGAGTAAACAAAATCACCCCGTAAAAGTTGATTCATTATTTACTTGAAAACGCTCTTACAGATTTTTTTCTAATTTCGCCTACAAGTTGTCTAGATTGAGTAGTTTAAATCCCTGAAGTTTCGTCATAAATTGTCTGACTAGATTTCGAGATAATCGACAATGTTTAAAATGAGAGGCTATGCGCTTCCGTTGCTATGGTAATAGCTGTTGCTTGGAAACCGATGAGAAAATTAACTTTGATCATATGTTGAAATGATGATGTAGTATGAAGGAGATCGAAGTGTATCTTGTATGCGAGATTGTAATTTCAAAACTTCCACCCTAAGTCCAAAAAAACTGCCTCGAGCCTCCTTAAAACATCCCGTCAAATCCTCCTTTTCATCACTCAGAAACTGACGCACACCGGAGCAATGCCAGAACCATTGAAGGGTGGCTCTGCATGGAAAAAGGAGCAGCTGTGACAAAATGCTGAAAAACTGCATTTTCCTGCGATAATCAATACAATCTGACCGAAAACCAATACTTTGCAATGTTTATATCCACAAGAATTAAGCGGACGAAGTTCTCTCTCTTTTTTGATAGCGTTCGTTCTCGGACCTGTTTCATGTAAACAGTTATCAAATTTTGGCCAGATTTAAAGTCTTCATACAAACCTCGTGAAATTAAGCCTTTATCAGGAAAAAAAATTTGTAATGAACAAGTACAACGAATTTTGGGGAAAAAGGGCGGACAATCGCCTTTGGAAAGTAATAAATAAAGACGGTATATGGTCCCCAAATAAAGAACAAAGTGTCCTAAAAGACGTGTTCGAACATAGCCCAAGTGACCCTGGCTTTACTTATTCCGATAGGTTTCATCCGTTCCTCTGGCAAAAGTAATAATTTATTCTGAACAAAATAAGAGGTAAAAGAAAACTTTTAGCGCACAGAAAAATGAATTAATTTAACAACGAAAGATATTTTGCATTATGTTGATGACAGCGTGTCGAATGTGTCTCATCTTCCAGCAGTAAATCAAAGGGTTTAGCGATGAATTCAAATACATCATCGTCCAAGAGTAATGAAGAATATGTCTTGTAGTTATATTCGGTCCAGAGATGATCTCAACAATACTAAGGCAGGTGAATGGTAAATAGCAAACCAAGAACACCAGATATACGTATAATGTACCAACTGCTAATTTTACAAGCCTAGCAACATTTGCCATCATTTCCCGATTCTGTCCTTCGTCTTGCTGCACTTGTAGGGATTGAATTTGATTTCTGTGGCGTCGAACAGTTAAATCGATCTTGCAGAAAACTAATGTAAGAATTGCGAAAGAGAAAACATCAAAAGCGACATAAATTTGTCTGAAGCTTTCTGACGTCCACCAAGGAACAGACGAAAGAAATGCGCTTAACACGACTATTGAGATCACCACCGCAACAACGCGCTTGTGAGTGACACACTCCTGATACCTGAGATGAAGATAAATGGCCAAGAATCTGTCAACAGTCAGCGCCACCACACAAAAGAACGAAGCATAGCATAAAAAATATCCAACGATCTTAAATGCGATGAACGTGTTCCTGTGAGTTGTATTATTCTCAGGGTTTTGTCCCAAACCCGTGGCCAGATATGAAACGTATAAAGGGTAAACCAGTAGTCCAACACTAAGGTCAGAAACAGCGAGACTCAGCAGCAATGTTTTCAAAGGTTTTGGTAACGATGAAATTTTCCTTATGGCGTGGATTGTGATACTGTTCAACATGATGGCGGTATAACACAAGAAAGCGTTGAAAATAATATTAGCAATGTACGTGGAAGAGAATTCTTCAGCTACGCTCATTGTACTGTAGAAGTTCTACCAGTAATTGTAAAAATTTCCGGAGAAGTGCAGCCACTTTCCAAGTTGTATGTGCTAAGCGAAACTACTGTTTAACTTACGCCGTTTTAGTGCTTTCGACAAAACACGATTCGTTTTGAGGAGCGCAGATGGTTGAATGATGATGCTTCAAAAATTTCGAATTCACTTGGCCAAACATCGGATTCATCCAATTCCTTGGGTTCTCTGTATTTTTCACATCGACTTCGATGGCTGCAACTTCGCTTCAATTCAACGCAAAAAGGAACTACAGTTCTTTGAATCTATTCAGTAAAAGCCGTGTCCGCCTTTGTCAAAAGCAGATGGTTACAGAAGTCTTGCATGTTATCAGCAACTAAACTTTTAGTGCTGAGTTTGACATTTTCTCTATTTTTAATAAAGATAAAACACTTGAGGCCTCAAAATAGCATTAAAGCTTGCCCAGTAAGAGGGCAGCGATACTGAGTTTTGTTATGCAAAAAAAAAAATGCTTAAATATATATGGACGTTTTCAGACCAATTAGAGATAGAAGAGACAGTATGTTGATATACCGACGTTTTAAAAAAAATAGACTTCGCTCATTTCTTGTGTATTACAAAACCCTTACGTACTAAAACCTGAACCGCTTGATTATTTTATTTTTATTTTGTTCAACAGATCGAGTAGCAATTAACTATGCTGATATATCCGAACAAGAAACAAACGATTTATACTAAAACAAGAAAAATAAAACGTTAATAACAAAAAAAAAAATAAAATAAAATAAAAAAAATAATAATAATTATTTTTTTTAATTTTTTAATATTAATGAGAACTCTTTATTAACACATTTGAAGCAAATTGCTATTCACAAGTTAAAAGTAGAAAAAAGAGCTATTAAAAAACTATTTACAATTTATTTCGATGAAAAAGAGACAACTTTCAAGCCGATTTTTTTTCTAATAAAGTTACTATGATATCCTTATTAAAAAAAATCAATCATATATACAAAGTTAAAAATCTTTAAAAAAAAAAGGGGGAATAAAAATCAACATCAAATGGAACAAGAAATAAAATTATGTTCTCAATGTTTTTAACGAATGTTTGCATGTCCTTTCTCGATGTCAGAGTCAATGTCCGTCAATTCTAGATGGATCCTACCTGTAGCTCGCGAACCTCTTAAGCATAGTAATGCTGATCTCAGCAACGCAAAGGACACCCTTGCCCTGATCCATGACATAGTAGTCGCATCGCTTTCGCCCTTCTTTGTAGCTGCTAACTCAGCCAGCCTACTATGGTATCGCTTGCATTCCACCGCCATTCCACCTGTCGTGCTAAAAACTAATGGCGGGAATATGGCTTGCTCCACTTCTAAAATTCGGCTAGCATACTGGCGCTTCTTTTCCGTTTCATGTTGTCTGTAAATCTGGTTAAGATCCATATCCCTGTAGGAGTCAGCATTTGGGTGGCAAATTCTAACGTCAAAGAAAGCTGATCTCTGTCTCTCCCAGAACCCCCTTGCCACAATATCGAGCCGCGCATCAGGAGCTGTGTTGGCTCCCCTATTGAGCTCTTCTCCTGTGATGTCTTGCAAAACTGGTTCAGTTTCAACGCCATTACACACCATGCGAAGCATTTCCGCCTCCAGATCCCTCAGTTCATTATGGCGTTGGATGACAAAACCGCCCCTTTTGCATATCATAGCGTGATCCACATTGAAGCGGTCCCCGCAAACACAAA
>NW_028145514.1:3410000-3460000 GCF_977016875.1 Pavona decussata | reverse complement strand
ATCTGTGGAGGATAATCCGTGCAATTTTGCAGGATAATTGTTCTGTATATTATTCAACACATTGATAACACTGAATTGTATTTCTTTTGGTTGTTAATTTGGTTGTATTGTTTCTATTCCCATTAGGGGTTTCATGCGCCTTTATAAACCACTCCTTGCGCAAATCACACCACTTGAAGCCGACCAGTTTTTCTCGAGGCTAATTTTTTCCGTATATAGTTGTTACTAATTATCATTTAGAGTAAAGTTCTAGCCTTGTCTAGACATTTTTTCTATATCCTACTTCGAAAATGTTTCGCTGAGTTGTATTTTTTGTTATTGTACTGTTCAGCATTTATATTTTGTTTTGTAATTGTATATTTTGTATGGACTGTGTTTTGTCTTTGCTTGTATCTTGGCACTGTACTATTGTAATAAACGATAATTACTGGCGGCTCTCTCCACTACTGTTGTGTTCATTACTCATTCCACTTACATTAGAAATGATTTCTATTCGGCTGAGCGTAGCGATAGAGAATAGAAAGCACAGTTTTAATTTATTACAAAAAAGCTGGAGACGATCTATATTTTGCCATATTTCTCCCCGACACACGAAATTACATATATTGCAGGATATCTGTTGACTACGGACGACGAATATTCCGTGCATCATGACCATATTTGGGCAGTGTTACAATGTGTTGATTAATAAAAGTTGATATACTAAATTTTCGCTGTACACGACTTGAGTAATTATTAAAAGTTTCCTGGGTCAAGACCATGTTAACAGCAAGTCGATTAAAAACAGGAAAATCTAAGAACATGTATTTAATAAACAGCTCTCTTTCCTTTTGCTGTCTTTCATTTACACATGCGCTGTATCAGCAACAATGATGCGAAACGATAATAGTGTTTGTCGTCCGAACGGTATTTCTCTAGAGAGAACAAAGGGATTAAAAAAACTTTTCATTTGTTATTTGTTCAGTAAACTGTCTGATGGGTTGTATTTGTTGGTTGTTTGGTTCGATAGTTGATTAGTCAGTTGGTTTGTTTGTTGTCATCAATGATATTCAGTAGCTTTACGGTTAATTGCATAACGTGTTATCACAATTACGATAGCGCTAGACTGCGAGCAGGCTCGAAAATGCGCAGGGAAAAACAAGCACGATATTCGACGTGGGGTAAGTTGCGCGCGCGAGCGGCGAAGCCGCCAGGAGAGCGTGGGCTCCAGACGGCGAGCGAAAAGAAGAGACTGCTCTGCTTCCACACAGCGATTGTGACTCTCTTTGATAGTTAGTGTCGATAACAACTCCGCCCATTTTTAAATATGATACTCCGGTGATTTGTACTTTTATTTACCACGTCGCATGTAATCAACGGATCGAATGGAGCTCTTTTAAAATTCCTATCTTGGTTAAAGTTTTCCTTCAGAAATAATGTTGCCAGGGGAAGAGTATACAATACAGTGAACACTCCATTTTATTGCTCCGAGGGACATTTGAACGCTGAAATCGAGTGCGTGTTTGTGACTGCATGAGACCCTTCGCGGCTAGTAAACAAACAGAACAAAGCGTTCAAAACTCAATTTTTCGGTGAATATTAATTAATCCTCTGGAAACGGTTAAATCTTTCATGTAAATGCAGCAAAAGGAACGTCAGCCTTTCCTACTTATTGCTGAAATCCACTGCCGCCGCCTCTTAGTAGCAAAATCTTCCGTGAATCATACAATGATCTAAACCTGTAAAACTAACAGGTCAATAATGATGAATAGTAAAAATTAATCGGAAACAAATTACAGAATGCTAAAGTTATACAATGGGCAGACACACTGTCTGAAGACAAAACAGCGTTAGGTGTTAAGTTAATGACTGTAATATCTGTAACTAGAGTTCAATAAGCAGACATGCTCCAAAACAGCACTTAAATGAATAATATTAGTATAATACAGAAAACATTTAGCCGTTAATTCACGGCGAAATTAGGGTTTAAGTACATATTATATCTAAATAGACCTAGCCGTTAATTCAGCTGTTAATTTACGGCTACTTTGGAGTCCACGTATATTACATGCAACAAATATGTAGCCGTCAGTTCAGGGGAAAATTGGGGTTTACATATTAGTAATATGGAACAAATTTAGCCGTTTTTGTTTTTGTTTGTTTTTTTTCACGGCGAAAGTGGGGTTTCAGTTTGTAACATGGAAAACATTTAGCCATTAATTTACATAATATGGAACACATTAAGCCGTTAATTCACAGCGAAATTAGGGTTTTCGAAAAATTTTAATTTAGCTTTCAATTTACGGATAAATCGAAAAACCATGTACCATGTACCATGAAACAAATTTAGCCGTTAATTCAAGACGAAATTGTCTTTTTTCAGCATATTATATCTAAAAAAACCTTAGCCGTTAACCGACGGCTAAATCGGGGTCCACGTATATTACATGCAACAAATAAAGCCGTTAATTTTCGGCTAGATCGGGATCCACGTATATCGAATTTAGCCGTTCACTCGCTGAAGAATTGCTGTTTCAGTATAATACACGGAAAAACTAAGGCATTGGCCGAATTCACACTAGAGACGAGTAACCCGTCCTCGTCTGAGACGAGTTTCCCATCTTAGCGTGAAATCGGTTCGGGATGGGTTTTAGACGAGAAACTCGTCCAAATTTACCCGTCCACTTATCCGTCTGAGTCGAAGATTTTTTAAAGACGAGTTTCCCGACTAGACGAGAAACTTGTCAAAATGCATCACAAATTCACACTTAGACACGTTTCCAGGTCGAGTTTTAGGAGAAAATGCTCCGATTAGACTGGAACTAGAACGAAAGCAGAGGACTTTGGGAAAACAAATGGTGCCAAAGAAGAAGGTGAAGCGTTCTAAAACACAAAAAAACAAACCCTGGACTTACAAACAGACAAACATCTTTGCCGCTGTGTTGTCATCAACTAAAGGCCGAGATAAGCCTTTTGCTCTTGTTCTGGAAACAATGGCCCTCAAGTTTTGGTTTTCAATAAAGATATACTTCGACGCCAGTGAACTTTTAAGTTGGAAATTATTACTTCGTTTCTTTGAGCCCAAGAGACAGTTTGAAATATAGGCCTGCATACTTTGGAAATACTAGAAACAACCAGGCGCGTTCTGTTTTCTGCTGGCTAGGTAACCACGCAAATCTCGGCATCTTAACCCGTCCTAAAAACTCGTCCTAATGTGAATTCATGTCGGTAAGTCAGATAACTTTTTCATCGCGAATTCATACTAGGACGGGAAGCTCGTCAGACGGGTTACCGGTCCGACGAGTTTCCCGTCCTCTAATGTGAATACGGCTATTAATTTATGGTAAATCGAGGTCCACGTATATAATATGAAAAAAAATTTAGCCGTTAATTTATGGCAAATCGATCGGGGATCACGTAATACTATATAATTTGAAACACGTTCAGCCGCTAATACATTGGGTTTTCAGTATATTACATCGAAACAAAAAAATAGCCATTAATTTATGGCGAATCGTCCAGTATATAATGTGGAACATATTAAGTCGTTAATTCACGGCAAAATTGGTGTTTCAGAAAAAATTTAATTTAGCTGTTAATTTACGGCTCATGATCGGAAAACCATGTTTTTGTAACATGGAACAAATTAAGCCGGTAATTCACGGCGAAATTGGGGTTTCAGTGTGTTATGTCTAAAAAAAAATTAGCGATTAATGTTCGTCTAAATCGAGGTCCTCTTGTATCAAATTTAGCCGTTCATTCACGGCAAAATTGGGTTTTCAGTACATTACATGGAAAAAATTTAGCCTTAAATTTGTGGCGAATCGAGAAAACACGTACATAATATAGAACGCATTTGGCGAAATTGGGATTTCGTAAGCTTAATCGTCCACGTATAAATATGAAAAAAAATAGCCGTTAATTTGTTTTTTTTGAAAAGATTTTATTTACTACTTCACAAAGCACTACAACGCTATCTTACATTACACTGCACTATAATCTCGCTTCATTTACTTTATACTTACATTACATTCAGTTACTTGCTATGCGGCTAAACAAGGCTAGTCAGAACTATAGTTACAGTTAATTTTACGGTTTTGTTAATATACGTAGCTTGAGTTTATTGCACATTTTTCACTTATATCAACACAACTGTGCCTTTCCTCGAAAATCAAAACCATCTGAACGCAACATCAAATTTTAAAAGCCGACAAAGTTCTCTACCTTTTTGGGTAGGCTTCAACCTCGAGGCTTTTAAAGAGTTGTCAACTATTTTGTCACCAAAAAATTTCCTCTCAACATAACAAAATAAGTGAAAAAATTCAACACACAAAGAAATGAATTTGAGTATATCTCTTAACTGTTAAAAGGAAAGATGTTCTGCATTATATTGACGACAGAGTGTCGAATGTGTCTCATCTTCCAGCAGTAAATCAAAGGGTTTAGCGATGAATTTAGATACATCATAGTCCAAGAGTAATAAAAAATATGTCCTGTAGTTATGTTCGGTCCAGAGATGATCTCAACAATACTAAGGCAGGTGATTGGTAAATAACAAACCAAGAACATCAGATATACGTAAAATGTACCAACCGCTAATTTTACATACCTAGCAACATTCGCCATCATTTCCCGATTCTGTCCTTCGTATTGCTGCACTTGTAGGGATTGAATTTGATTTCTGTGGCGTCGAACAGTTGAACAGATCTTGCAGTAAACTAATGTAAGAATTGCGAAAGAGAAAACATCAAAAGCGACATAAATTTGTCTGAAGCTTTCTGGCGTCCACCAAGGAACAGACAAAAGAAATGAACTTAACACGACTATTGAGATCACCACAGCAACAACGCGATTGTGAGTGACACACTCCTGATATCTGAGATGAAGATAAATGGCCAAGAATCTGTCAAACGTGAGAGCCACCACACCAAAGAACGAAGCATAGCTCAAAAAAGATCCAACGATCTTAAATGCGATTCCCGCGTTCCTGTGAGTAGTATTATTTTCAGTTTTTTGCCCCAAACCCGTGGCAAGATATGCAATGTATAAAGGGTGAACCAGTAATCCAGCACTAAGATCAGAAACAGCGAGACTCAGGAGCAATGTTTTCAAAGGCTTTGGTAGCGATGAAGTTTTTCTTATGGCGTGGATTGTGATACTGTTCAACATGATGGCAGTATAACACAAGAAAGCGTTGAAAATAATATTAACAATGTACGTGGAAGAGAATTCTTCACCTTCACTCATTGGACTGTAGAAAGTTCTATACCAGAGCAGTCATCGTAAAAATTTCCAGAAGTGCAGTCACAGTAGTTCCAAGTTGTAAATACAAAGCGAAACTACTGTTTAACTTACAGTTAAACAGTTTGAGTGTTTTCGACAAAACACGACTCGTTTTGAGGAGCGCAGATGGTTGAATAATGATGCCGCTTCAAAAATTTCACTTGGCTAAACATCTGTCAGATTCATGCAATACCTTTGGGTTCTCTGTATCGTTCACCTCGACTTCGACGGCTGCAGCTTTACTTCAATTCAACGCAATAAGGAAATACAGTTCTTTGAATCTATTCAGGAAAAGCCGTGTCCGCCTTTGTCGAAAGCAGATGGTTACAGAAGTCTTGCATGTCATCAGCAACTAAAAGTTTAGAGCTGAGTTTAACATTTTCATTATCTCTAATAAAGATGAGACACCTGAGCAGACTCGTACCCAGACGCTATTTACGTGTTTTGTGGGATGAGAAGATTGGATACGAGGATGGATTGAGGCACCCTGGGTGTCATGGGAAGAGGCGAAGGCAAAGTAGCGATTGGCCGATTTCGTTTCACAGATCCGTGCAATCGTGCGTGGAATCGTGTGGTGCTCTTTTTCAACAAAACGGAGTAATTTTAGACATTTCTAGTTTGGTATTTAACGAGCTAAAGCGTTCGTCCGATGAGTGATTTCTTTTTTGTTGGCTTGTAATGTCGTGCTGCCGTAATGGCAGTGATGTGGGTGATTTGGACAGTTCTTTCAGTGAATTGTGGATCGAAGGTTAGTATCACAGTCATATTTTATCTTGCCCCGAATATTTCAGCGAAGAAGCCATACGTCAGCACGACATTACAAGCCAACAAAAAAGAAATCACTCTTCGGGCGAACGCCATATTGGATCGAAATCTGCCAGTCGCTATTTTTCCTTCGAATCTTCCCATGACACCCCGCGCACCTCAATCCATCCTCGTATCCAATCTTCTCACCCCACAAAAGACGTAAATTCTGACTGGGTACGAGTCTGACACCCGAGGCCTCAAAATAGCATTAAAGGTCGCCCAGTAAGGGGGCAGTGACATTTTGTTACACAAAAAAAAAAAAAAAAAAAAGCTAAAATATATATGGACGTTTTTAGGACCAATTAGAGATAGAAGAGACAATATGCTGATATACCGACGTTTGAAAAATAGACTTCGCTCAGTTCTTGTGTATTACAAAACCCTTACGTACTTGTACTAAAACCTAAACCGCTTGATTATTTCTTTTTATTTTTTTCGGGTTTCAAGGATCAAGATTTAAATTTGGCACAACTTTCAAGTTGAATTGAACAAGAACAAAAAAAAAAATACCATGGTAAAAGTTATTTTACTTTTTTAATTTAAGAAAATCAATTTTAATGACAACACTGTCAAACCGATTGATCAACGAACAAAAAACGAGCTACCCTCCTGCTTTTTTTTCTGTAGGTAGGAAGATTATTTTATTTTTATGTTGATCAACAGATCGAGCAATTAAATATGCTGTATATCCGAACAAGAAACAAAAGATTTATACTAAGACAACAAAATAAAACGTTAATAACAAAAAAAAAATGTTTCAAAGATTATAGTTGGCCAAACATGAGATTCGTCAAATTTCCTTGGGTTCTCTGAATCGTCCACTTCGTCTTCGTTAAAATCTGTAGCTTCAACTTCGCTTCAATGCAACCCAACAAGGAACTAGTTCTTTGCAGTGGTGGGCTGGCCTTTAAGCCATTCAACCCGGGCTAAAAAGGAATTTCCATATTTTTTTATTTTCAGTAGCCGAATGGCGGTATTTTGTTACATGTACTGTTTTTTTGCTCACCATTCAATAATAAATCCCCACCATTATCAACGTGTTTTTTTTTTTAACAAATAAAATGATAACTTTCAAAACAGCATGCATGTTTGATGTGTAAAAAACAAACAAAAAAAATTTGATAGGTTGCGGTCTAAAGAAAGCAAAGACGAGTAGCGTATAGTCACAATTAAGTCGCGCTTATAAATACGACATTCTTCATAAACGAAGCCCGTTATGAACCGTTAATTTTGATTTTTAATTTCTGAATTATAAAGCAAAGGATTAGATTTTGACTACCAGCGATAAATTAAAGTAGTATGACAGGTTCGTGTCAATAAGAACTCTACCATTTTTTAATAATACTCCGGTGATTTGTACTCGTTTTTATCACGTCGCACGTAGTCAACGGATCGAATGGAACTCTTTTAAAATTCGTACCTTGGTTAAAATATTTCCTGCAGAAATAATGTTGGTCTTAAAACGCTGAAATCGAGTGCGTGTTTGTGACTGCATGAGACCCTTCGCGGCTAGTAAACAAACAGAACAAAGCGTTCAAAACTCAATTTTTCGGCGAATATTAATTAATCCTCTGGAAACGGTTAAATCTTTTATGTAAATGCAGTAAAAGGAACGTCAGCCTTTCCTACTTATTGCTGAAATCCACTGCCGCCGCCTCTTAGTAGCCAAATCTTCCGTGAATCATGCAATGATCTAAACCTGTAAAACTAACAGGTCAATAATGATGAATAGTAAAAGTTAATCAGAAACAAATTACAGAATGCTAAAGTTATACAATGGGCAGACACACTGTCTGAAGACAAAACACCGATGGGTGTTAAGTTAATGACTGTAATATGTGTAACTAGAGTTCAATAAGCAGACATGCTCCAAAACAGCACTGGACTGAATAATATGGTATAATATAGAACAAACGAATTTATCCGTTAATTCACGGTGAAATTAGGGTTTAAGTATTTACGGCTACTTTGGGGTCCACGTATATTACATGCAACAAATATGTAGCCGTCAGTTCACGGGTAAATTGGGGTCTAAATATTAGTAACACGGCAAATTTAGCCGGGTTTTTTTTCTCACGGCGAAATTGGGGTTTCAGTTTGTAACATGGAAAACATTTAGTCATTAATTTATATAATATGGAACACATTAAGCCGTTAATTCACAGCGAAATTAAAGTTTTCGAAAAATTTTAATTTAGCTTTTAGTTTCTGACGGATAAATCGAAAACCATGTACCATGTACCATGAAACAAATTTAGCCGTTTATTCACGACGAAATTGGTTTTCAGCATATTACATCTAAAAAAACCTTAGCCGTTAACTGATGGCTAAATTGGGGTCCACGTATATTACATGCAACAAAATAAACCGTTAATTCTCGGCTAGATCGGGATCCACGTATATCAAATTTAACCGTTCACTCGCGGCAAAATTGCCGTTTCAGTATATACTACATGAAAAGATTAAGGCATTAATTTATGGTAAATCGAGGTCCACGTATATAATATGAAAAAAATTTAGCCGTTAATTTATAGCAAATCGATCGAATATCACGTAATACTATATAATTTGGAACACATTTAGCCGCTAATACATTGGGTTTTCAGTATATTACATCGAAAAAAAAATAGCCATTAATTTATGGCGAATCGTCCACGTATATATAATGTTGAACATATTAAGCCGTTAATTCACGGCGAAATTGGAGTTTCCGAAAAATTTTAATTTAGCTGTTAATTTACGGCTCATGATCGGAAAACCATGTTTATATAACATGGAACAAATTAAGCCGGTAATTCACGGCGAAATTGGAGTTTCAGTGTATTATATCTAAAAAAAATTATCTATTATTAAATGTTCCGCTAAATCATATCGAGGTCCTCGTGTATCAAATTTAGCCGTTCATGCACGGCAAAATTGGGTTTTCAGTACATTACATGGAAAAACATTTTAGTCTTAAATTTGTGGCGAATCGAGGAAACACGTATACAATGTGGAACGCATTTAGCCGTTAATTTAAGGCGAAATTGGTATTTTGGAGGCTTAATCGTCCACGTATAAATATGGAAAAAAATAGCCGTTAATTCCTTTTTTGAAGACTTTATTTACTACTTCACAAAGCACTTCAACGCTATCTTACATTACACTGCACTATAATCTCGTCTACATTTACTTACTTACATTATATTATTTGCTATATACGCGTTAATTTACGGTTAAATAAGGGTTTGTATCAAGACTAGTCAGAACAATAGTTACAGTTAATTTTAATTGTATACTGAATACGGTTAATATACGTAGCTTGAGTTTATTGCACATTTTTCACTTATATCAACACAACGGTGCCTTTCCTCGAAAATCAAAACCATCTGAACGCAACATCAAGTTTTAAAAGCGGACACTGAAGTTCTCTACCTTTTTGGGCAGGCCTCAACCTCGAAGCTGTTAAAGAGTTATCAACTATTTTGCCATCAAAAAAATTCCTTGGAACAAAGCAAAATAAAGGGAAAAAATTCAACACACAAAGAAATGAATTTGAGTATATCTCGTAACTGTTAAAAGGAAAGATATTCTGCATTATATTGATGACAGAGTGTCGAATGTGTCTCATCTTTCAGCAGTAAATCAAAGGGTTTAGCGATGAATTTAATAGTATCATGGTGAGGGTATAATATAAAACTTGGCGGAGAGTGGTGTTAGGCCCAGAGAAAATCACAGCAATATTAAGGCACATTCCTGGTAAATAACAAAGCAAAAAGACCAGATAAACGTAAAATGTACCAATCGCTAATTTTATAAGCCTTGCAATATTCGCCATCATTTTCTGATTTTGTCCTTCTTCTTGCTGAACTTGTAGGGATTGAATTTGATTTCTGTGACGTCGAACAGTTGAATAGATCTTGCAGTAAAGTATTGTGTTTAATGCGAGACAGACAATTTGAATAGCGATATTAATGTTTCGCCTGTCTTTTCCCGGATCCACCAAGGAGAAAACGAAATGAATAAGCTTACCACCATTATTGATATCACCTCAGCGACAGCACGCTTGTGAGTGACAGACTCCTGATATCTGAGATGAAGATGAATGGCCAAGAATCTGTCAACAGTCAGCGCCAACACACCAAAGAACGTAGCCCAGGATAAAAAAATAATTACTGGTGGTCATTAGAATTGCGAAAGACGTGTTCCTGTGATTCGTATTTTTTTCAGCGCTTTGTTCCAAATCCATGGCAAGAATTGCAATGTTTAAAGGGTGAACCAGTAATGCTACACCAAGATCTGAAACAGCCAGACTCAGCAGCAATGATTTCAAAGGCTTTGGTAAAGATGAAGTTTTTCTTATGGCGTGGATTGTGATACTGTTAAACATGATGGCGGTAAAACATAAGAAAGCGTTGAAAATGATATTAACAATGTACGTGGAAGAGAATTCTTCTAATTCGTTCATTGTATAGAACGTTCTAACAGAACAGTGATCGTAAAAATTCCCAGAAGTGCAGTCACTTTCCCAGTTTCAAATGCAAAGCGAAAGTTTCGCTTACGTCCGTTATTTTGGACAAAAAAAAAAAGATGCGTTTCAGGAGCCCGCAGATCGTTGAATAATCCAGATAATTTAATTACAAAAATGCTAGTTGGCCAAACATGAGATTCGCCAAATTTCCTTGGGTTCTCTGCATCGTTCACTTCGACTTTGTTAAAAATCTGTAGCTGCAACGCCACTTAAATACGATGCAATAAGGAACTTGTCCTTTATAGTGGCGTTAAGCCTTCCTTTAAGCCATTAAGGCCGGGCTTAACAGGAATTTACATGATGTTTTAAGCAGTCGAAAGGCCGTATTATTTGTAATTGTTTCTTTGCTCACCATTCAATCATAAATCCCGACCTTTATCAAAGTTTTTTCTTTTGAGAACTGAATAAAATCGTAACTTTCAAAACAGTATGTACAAAAAAAAAATAAAATAAAATAAAATAAAAGCAAAAACATAAAAAAGGCTCAAAGGTTGTGCTCTAAAGAAAGCATTATTAGATGCGTGACGGATAATCAGCAACGGTTGCGCTCATGAATATGGCATTCTTCATCAATGAAGCCCGTTAATAAAGGTTAATATTGATTTTAAAAACCAGAAATTAAAATCCGACTACGAATTGGGTGTTCTTTGGTACAAAGCAAAGGATTAAGTTCTCGACCCTCAGTGATAAAAGTAGTATGACCGACTGCTCCGACGTTCAATTAACAGTGATCCCGAGAAATTGCACGGAATATCGCCTGATATTTAGACGACGAGGCCGTAGGCCGAGTTGGCTATAATCTAGTAATATTTCTCAGGATTAAGTAGGATAATTGTTTTATTATTAAACACACTGATAAAATTGCACTGTTTTATTGCACAGGAGCTGGAGGCAATGTATATTTTGCCACTTTGAATAACACTTTGAATAGCTCCTTGAATGTTCCAATTAATTTTTCACGAATATTTGTCGTATGGCAACGATTTAAGTATCTGTATATAGTTCGAAATACGTTAAATATGGAAAATAATCCCAGGTGCCTGCAAAAGTTCATTTCATTTCTAAGCGACCTGCGAGTTGCTCACTCACCACATGGTTTGTTTTCAAGTGATATTTCGCCTGTTTGTTCGCCCTTTCAGTCGCTCTCGGATTTCACATTTGCTTATTAGTCGCCTGCTTTCCCATTTTCTTTCTATCTTTCTCTTCTTTCAACCTTTTGTCGAATATAAGAACAGGTTTTCTTCACAATTCTCGTTCGCTTTTCTAAAAGCAGTTGGCCATCTCACTGACTTCCCCGCCGAAAACACGATTGATTGTGGCATTTCACATCGGCTTACATAGATGGCGAAACTACGTACTCACGTTATAACTAAAATCGCGCGCTCCGCTATTTCTAATTGCGCAGCGTGTTATCTCAATTACGACAGCTCGTGTTATTACTAATTATCAATTGCGACATACATACATATACTTTATTTGTCCTCGAATTTACAGAGTAGCTTTGAATAGCTAATATCGTCGAGAAAATAAATATTAGAAAGAAAGAGTAAATAGACAAAATAAAATAAAACGAAATACAATTACAATTACAATTCTATCATTATATATTCACTATATACATACAACATTATATACACTGTGGAAAGGCCTCATAACAAACGTATTACTTTAGTTTGCGATATGTAATATAAGTTATTACAAACACCTAAGTGTGTCTTTACAATTACAATTTTGATGGATATCCATCACTTTCACTAACACTGAGGTGAATAATTGTCTTAAGTATATACCACACAAGCTGAATAACTAGTGAACCAAAAAATTATTTTACTTCTGACAATATGCTGATAAATTGAGTGAATTATTTTAAAATCTCGCGCGCCACGCGGTAAGCGATTGCTTAGTGTAGAAAGTTCCCTCTCTTTTTCTTGCAGAGATATGATTTTTTTTGGAGACACTTGTTTAGATCCTACGGTGTCATGTCTCCAATTTTTCTGTGAAGTTCGTCTTGTTGTTGAAACCATGCTGAAAAATATTAGATGTTTCATTGTTTTCATTGAAATTTTAGTGCTCGGCAGTTTTCATAAACAAGGGATTGTATTTTCATTTTGGCCTTAGAATATGAGGTTGAAAAGATTAAATAAGTTACCATTTAATGCCGCCAAACCAAACTTTGTTGCCATTTACGTATTTTTTTTTAACAGCCGCCTCGTTTATCGAAATAATTCCCTCTTAAGTAACCATGGCGAAACGGGAAGCCAACTTGTTTCTCTTCGGCTGCTCGGAGGTGAATAGTACTTGGCTAATCACCTCCGAGCTAGCCAATCAGCGCGTGCGAAAAGTACTATTCACTTGTGTGGTATAAACTAACTCGTATTAGTATCTACCACACAGGTGAATAGTACTTCAGCTTGTGTGTTATATACTAAAACAATTATTCACCTCAGTGTCGGTGAAAGTGATGGATATTTACCTCGCCGCTTCGCGGCAATAACAATAACAATAACAAAAACAAAATCAACAATAATAATAATAATAATAATAATAATAAGAAGAAGAAGAAGAAGAAGAAGAAGAAGAAGAAGAAGAAGAAGAAGAAGAAGAAGAAGAAGAAGAAGAAGAAGAAGAAGCAGAAGCAGAAGAAGAAGAAGAAGAGGAAGAAGAAGAAGAAGAAGAAGAAGAAGAAGAAGAAGAAGAAGAAGAAGAAGAAGAAGAAGAAGAAGAAGAAGAAGAAGAAGAAGAAGAAGAAGAAGAAGAATGCCAATTTTTACAATAGGCAGACACACACTGTCTGGAGACAAAACACCGATAGGTTTTAAGTTAATGACTGTAACATTTGTAACAAAATCTCAATGAGCAGACATGCTCCACGAATCCAAAACAACACTCACTGGGCTGAATACTAACTGTAACATTTGTAACTTAAGTTCAATGAGCAGACATGCTCCACGATTACAAAACGGTACTGGGCTGAATACTTACTGTGACAATTACAATAATGTCTCTATGGGCAGACATGCTGCAAAAGTCCAATGACTATGTCATTATAAGACTGGTAACAAAGTCCCTCTGCATAGAGGATTCACACATTACAGATAAAATACAAACTATAGAGTATAAACTTCTGTTCATAGGACTGGAAGTCTATGGAGAAGATAGCACAGCGTATAATCTGAATACTAACGATTAACATCAATTATTAACATTATTATTCACTGTAAACTTATGTAAGATCTTAGTCTATTATTTACTGTAATTTTCTATGAATGTATGTCGTGGTGAATAAAAATAAATAAATAAAGAGTTAGTAAATAAGGCTTTCAAATTAAACTTGAACAGAATCTGTAAACATTCAAGTAGAATTAGGCTGACAAAAACAAGGGGGTGGGCGGGTGTTGTAATTTTGTGACCAGCACTTAGAAAGATCAATGATTTGGGACGACAAACAAGGACAGGCTCAGTGATGAACTCGCATGGTCTTGACTGAGACATCGGAAAAAAGCTGCATCTAATTGGCCTAAAAAGAGCAAAACGTGCCTAGCACATAGGGTGAATTTGATCTTTGAAAGTAACAAGGGGAGTGTTTTCTCTTGCTAGCATATTGTGTGACAGATCTGTTTAAGGTCAAATAACTTCTCTAATCTTCTTTTCATGGCTGTCACATTAACTTAATTTTATAATACTTAAAAAAATTGTTAAAAAAATTAACAGTTTATTAACCGATAAATAGCAGTCCATCTTTAATTCACGGCGAAATTGGGGTTTCAGTATAAAATATTGGAAAAAATTTAGTTGTTAATTTACAGCTAAATCGGACAACCATGTATTTACAAATTTAGCCGCTAATTTATATTAGTTATAACCGTTACATTGTGTTAGTAAATAGTATTTTATATCTAAAAAAAATTAGCCATTAATTTTTTCGGGTCCACGTATATTATATATATATGCAACAAATTTGTCCGTAAATTTCCGGCTATATTAGGGTCTACATATATAATATCAAACACATTTATTCGGGGTTTTTTTCACGGCGAAATTAGGGTTTTAGTATATTACATGGAAACAATTTAGCTATTAATTTATTGCAAATCGGGGATCACGTATGTAATATGGAACACAGGTAGCCACTAATTCACGGCGAAATTGTGGTTCCAGTATATTACATGGAAAAATTTAATATCCATTAATTTATGGCAGATCGGGCCCACGTATATAATATGGAAGACATTTAACCTCTAATTCACGGCGAAATTGGGGTTTCGGTATATTACATGAAAAAAAACTTTATCCATTTCTTTATGGCAGATCGGGGCAATGTATATAATATGGAAGACATTTAGGCTCTAATTAAAGGCGAAATTGGGATTTCAGTATTTCACATGGAAACAATCTGTTGCATTAATTCAGTATGGCAAATCGTCCACGTGTATATTATGGAACACATACATTAATCTTTCAATTCACAGCGAAATTGGAGTTTCAGAAAAGTTTTAATTCAGCTGTTAATTACCGGCTAAATCGGAAAACCATGTATAATAAGGAAAAAATTTAGCCGTAATTTACGATGAAATTGGCGTTTTAGTATATTATATCGAAAAAATTAAACATCTAATTTACGGCTAAATCGGGGTTCACATATATTATCAAAATACTGAGGTCAATTGTAAATTTCAGTTTTCTTTCCATAATCAACATTTAGACTTCAAGGAATTTTAAATTTATCCTATTTATTTTGATATCTGCATTTAACAGAATTTTTCTGAAAAGTATGTTTCAGATTTTCAGAGCTTTTTCTAGGACAAGAGTTGAGATAATCAGGCCTTTTAATTTATTCAATCAAAACAAGTTGTCATAGGTGTAGTAACAGTTCAGGAATTAGGCCCATGAAATTTTAGCTTAATGTACGGAAAAACATCAGAAATTTTTTTGATATTAATTTCTACCAAGTTTAACCTGATTTTAAGGAGAGACTGGATGCAAGTGAAGCAAAAATTTCTTTTTCTCCTCTTCGTTTACTTCCTGCGAACGCCGATGTTGAATTGTCGTCGGCGTTTTCTGGTGTCGGATACTAAACAAGTTTACTAAAATTCGGTTGACGCTCGCATCGGAAAATTCGAAGGTCTCGGAGAAATAAAAACGTAACGTTTTATAACTATGCTTAAAGAAGTTTTGTTTTCACTTTACATTGCCACATATTTGTACTGTAAAAGATTTTTTGGTACAATTTTAACGTGTGACTGAACGGTTGGAAATGCTAAATCTCAACTTGTTCGATATTCATTTAGGAATGAGGACAAAATAAAACTATTTTCATTTCTTGGTTAAATACGACCCAGTCTGTATCTTTGTAAGTCTACCTTGTTGCATTTTTGTTCTCTTGGCAAACTGACAATAAGTGTAAAATTTCGAGTAATGAATTGCTGAGCAAAATTCGATCAGAACGCTTTTAACCAATTATTCTTGTTAGAATGAATATTTGAATATGTCATTTCGCTGTCTTTAAAACTTTAAACTTGTTGTAGACAAAATATGAGCCAGATCGATTTTTCGACCTTGACCGTCATTTTTTTTTTCTTTTGATATTTTAACATTGTTTTGAAGAATCAGTCAAGCGACCAGCCCCGGTTGTTCAAAGAGCGAATAACTCTATCCAGCGGATAAGTCGCTATCCGGCGAGTAAAATGTACTCCAACGAATACATTTTCTCCGCCGGATAGTGACCTATCCGCTGGATAGAGTTATCCTCTGTTTAAACAACCGGGGCCACCTCATCAGTATTTTCTCGGCCTCGTGAGACTCGATCCTCAACCCGATTCTCGATTACTGAGCCTCGATACTCGATTCTCGTCGGGCGTTAGGTTACACATGATCCGAAATATAATTTCATTCTCCTGTTCAACTTACGAGTTCGCTCACAGAGCGCTTTGATATTATCTTTCATCACTATTGAATATTAATTACGGTGTCGACTGTATAACATATAATTTACACGCTTACAAGTCCTCTTTCTGGCATAAACACTCTACTGCCAGAATGAAAATCTTCATACAAACCTCAGCGTTCATTAGAAATAATTCTGATAAACGTGTACACATAACAACGAATTCTAGTTAAAAAGAGGACCATCAACCTAATTAAAAAAGTAATAAATTTAGAAGGCGTATAGTCCCCGTGACCTTCGCGTTACCGTTTTCAAAAGCTTTCTTCTTTTCGCTTGCAAAATTTAAAATTTTCTTTGAGCAAATCAAAGTAAATGCAAAAGTTCAGCACATAAAGAAATGAATTGGGGTATATCTCTTAACTGTAACGAGAAAAGATATTTTGCATTATGTTGATGACAGCGCGTCTAATGTCTCTCATCTTCAAACAGTAAATCAAAGGGTTTAGCGATGAACTGAGTAGCACCATCATAAAGATGAAAAGCGAAAAATGGCGGATTGTGGTGTTAGGTCCAGAGATAATAAAAGCAATCATAATGCTCGTTTGTGGTTAAAATAACAAAGCAAAAACACCAAATATACGTAAAATGTACCAACCGCTAATTTCACACGCCTCGCAACATTGGCCATCATTTCCCGATTCTGTCCTTCGTCTTGTTCCACTTGTAGGGATTGAATTTGATTTCTGTGGCGTCGAACAGTTGAATAAATCTTGCAGTAAAGGATTGTATTGGATACGAGACAAACAATTGCAATAGAGCTATAAATTTTTAGCATGATGTGTCCCGGGACCCACAAAGGAAAAGACGACATATAAATGAACTTAGCACCAGTGTTGAGATCACCACAGCAACAACTCGCTTGTGAGTCACAAACTCCTGATATCTGAGATGAAGATGAAGGGCCAAGAATTTGTCAATAGTCAGCGCCAACACACCAAAGTAGGAAGCCCAGGTTAAAACATTCCCGATCATTGAAGATGCGATACGCGTGTTTCTGAAATATGTATTATTTTCAGGGTATTGTTCCAAACGCATGTAATAAAGTGCAATATTTAAAGGGTGAACCAGTAATCCAACACTAAGATCAGAAACAGCCAGACTCAGCAGCAACGATTTCAAAGGCTTTGGTAACGACGAAGTTTTTCTTATGGCGTGGATTGTGATACTGTTCAACATGATGGCAGTAAAACAAAAGAAAGCGTTGAAAATGATATTAACAATGTACGTGGAAGAGTAATCCTCTGCTTCGCTCATTGTATAGCCGGGGTTCTAACAGAAAAGTGACGATAAAAAAAAAACAAACCAGAAGTCCAGTCACTTTTCAAGTTCTATATGGAAAGCGAAAGTTTCGCTTACGTCTGTCACTTTGGACAAAACACGATTCGTTCCAGGAGCGCAGATGGATGATCAACGGTGATGTTTCAAAAATTCTAGTTGGCTTAACATGAGATTCGTCAAATGTCCTTGGGTTCTTTACTTCGTTTGCTTCAACTTCGTCAATGCAGCGCAGCAAGGAACTAGTCCTTTGCAGCGGCGTTGCCAGCTTTTAAGCCATTAAGCCCGGGCTATAAAGTAATTTCCATTTTTTTTATTTTCAGTACCCGAAAGGCGGTATTTTGTTACTGTTTATTTTCTCGCCATTCAACAATAAATCCCAACCTTTATTAATTTTTTTATTGTGGCAAATAATTTAAACCATAACTTTCAAAACAGCATGCATGTATGAAAAAAAAGTGCTCAAAGGTTTTGCTCTAAAGAAAGCATAGTCGAGTGAGATACAGTCGTGTCGTGAATATGACTTGATCAAAGAAGGCCGTTGATAAACCGGCGTTAAACCGTCTACGAATTGGCTACACTTTTATACAAAGCAAAGGATGAGATTTTTGATTCTCAGCAATAAAAGTAGCATGACCATCTGTTCTTACGTACAATTAACAATTATTATCCTACGAAATTGCACGTAATATCGCCTGATATTAACTTAGCCGACAAGGCCATAGGCCGAATTGACTAAAATCAGGAGATATTCCTTGAGATTAAGTAGGATAATTGTTTTATATATTATTTAACACATTGACAACAAAGCACAGTTTTATTACAGAATTCTGACGACGGTCTTTATTTTGCCATTTTTCTTCCCCAAACACGAAATTGTGTATCTCGCATAATATCTTTTGCCTACTGACGGCGAGTACTAATTCAGCACACCATCGCCATAATTAATTTGGGTAGTGTTACAATGTGTTAAATAATAAAAGCTGATAGACTTAATTTTCGCTGTAGCTGTATACATCAAACAAAAAAATATATATTAAAACATAAAACATAAAATAATAATAATAATAATAATAATAATAATAATAATAATAATAATAATAATAATAATAATAATAATAATAATAATAATAATAATAATCCCCGAGCCGAGTTCTAGCACTAGACTGACATAACATTACGGGTTGCTTCTAGGATATTGAGCTGGACTTCAGTATATTAAAATTTTCTGGATCAAGACCATGTTTACAGGAAGTCGATTAAAACAGGAAACTCTGAGAATATGTATTTAAACAGCTTTCTTTCCTTTTCCCGTCTTTGATTTAAACATGCGCTAAATGTATCATCAACAATGCGAAACGATACTGTCGTCTGAACAATATTTCTCTAGAGAGAATTATGGGATTAAAAACCTTTCCCTTTTGAATTTTTTCAGTAAACTGGCTGATTTGTTCCCTTTTTGGTTGTTTAGTTCGATAATAGTTTACTGGAAAGTTGGTTGGTTTGTTGTCACCAATCATGTTCAGTGCCTCTTCGGTTAGAATGGTTATTTCTAATTGCGCAAAGTGTTATCACAATTACGACAGCTAGTGTTATTACTAATTAGTCAGAATTGCGAGAACGTATTATTTTAATTTGCGATATGCAAGTTGTTACGAAACGCGTCAGCCTGTTATTAAAATCACAATAGCTCGTTTTATTACTAATCGCGATAACGGGTCATCACAATTTAGGATAGGTAGAAAGTCATTCATTCACTCACTCACTCACTCACTCACTCACTCACTCACTCACTCACTCACTCACTCACTCACTCACTCACTCACTCACTCACTCACTCACTCACTCACTCACTCACTCACTCACTCACGCACTCATTCACTCGTTCGTTCGTTCGTTCGTTCGTTCACCGGCAATTTACACCCCTGCACGTAAAGTAAGATCTTCTTCAGAACTATTAGTTGCTCCTTTCTTTAGTTTGAAGAGTTAGAAGACAACGTTTACTGTCTGTGCCCCTAAATTATAGAGCTCTTTACCGATTGAAATATTAACACAACTGTAATTCAGTTGATATTTTTAAAGATAAGTTAGCAACGATTCTTTTTAAACGAATTTTCACACATTTAGACAATTTTTTCACAAATCTTCAACCCCCTTGTTAGTGTAATGAATTTTCCTCACTCTTGTGAAGCGCCTTAGAACTTTTTTTGGATTTTGGCGGTGATGTCGTCGACGCCTAATTTCTTCGCCGTGAGCTCTGGAATGTGCACTGTTCAAACTGTCGAGTACTCCTTAGAAGGTTTGTTTTCTTTCTGAAAACGGTATATGGGAGTTTTGAAAATTTACTCGTATATAAACGAACAAACATGGTCGCCATTTTGATTTTTGTTCGTGCCCAAGCGTATGAAGGCTTGACCAGTCGACTCAAAATACACCCCACCGCTGACGACGCTCACGGACTTACGTGCAGAATTCAGAATCGCAATCCAACATGGCAGACTCCTTCGTAGTCGCTGTCATCACGTTTTACGTGTAACTTGCATTGCAGCGAGACGTTACGATTCAATTTTTCAGCTTTTCATGGGGAATGTTGGGTTACTGGCCTTGCAACCAGAGGTAGGTTTTGTTTCCTTTTCGTCTTCACGTGAATGTAAATGATCGTCCTTCATCTTCGATCGTGAAGTCTGGAAGGTATCACGGGCGACCGCTAAGAGTTTCATCAAAATACATATTTATATTAAGGGCGTTTTTTAGCGTAGTGAAAAAAGCATATTTAGATGCTGATTTTTCAGTAATCATTCTAAATTTCTCAGTAATTGGATTTTCTCTTTTCCCCTGGAAGGTTTTCGTATGGTAATTATTGGCTCTGGACAAAACGTGAGGTAGGCCATGGTGTGTTCGACTCTTAATATTTTTTGGGGGGTGTTTTTAACATCCTGATCATTACCACCGGTAGCCCATAGGGTAGGCCATGGGGTAGTCCATGGTCTACACCATGCATATGGGCTACCCACGTTTTGTCCACGCCAGTAATTATTGGACTTCGAAAGCCTTCGTAAAAGAAGATGAATTTTGATCATGTTCTCTGATCGATATTTGATTTGCCTTTTTATAAAAATTTTTCTTTGCTATGATGGTTCCTTACTTCATAAATGAATTTACCTTAATGTACTAGTGATTTTAAAACAGAAATTAGGATTGAATAACTGGAATATAAACTTATTACTTTTATTCTCAAGTTAATAAGGCTTAATCACTCTTTACAGTACCAGTGTTTTTTAGGATTTGCTGTCCATCAGCTGCGATATAAGGTATGAAGTGTCATCATTCCTTCGTTGCACTGTCAAAAAAGGGGGTGTTTTTCCTTGAAATTTTCAATACACATTACAGTATTGCATTTAGTGCCGTTTTATATCAAATGTTAAGAGCCACTGTACATTATTGTGAGATACTACGAATGTTAAATTTGTAAATTTGAGATCTTAAGCTAAATCTTAGTAATGAAGGTTTAAACAAGATGCACTGCGATCTTCCAGAATTTGAGCAGCTCTGAAGCAGTTTTCATTGGTTTTCTCTTTGTTGCAATCAGAGTGCTGGTCCTAATTTCATCCTCTGTGGAATTTCTTTGGTTTGATTATTTGAAATTTTTGTCCCAGGTCTGGTCTTAATGACATTGAACAATTTCTTTTATGCCTTAAGAGTGCCTGACTGTAACTTTCGAGAATCGCTGGCCAAGCTTGAAAAAAACGAAACGCCTGATAATTTGCCTGAAGTTTACTTTTGGGGAACTATCTTCGAAAATATCATTTGAATGTTCTTGAAATTTATAGTTTTCGAGAATTTTGGAGAAAACGAAATTACGGGTTTTGCCTCATTAATTATGCAAAAATCTTACTCAAAATTAGCCAAGTTTAATATGCTTGTGTTGAAACAGTACGCAACGTTACAAAACGAGGTCGGTTTTGAATAAGAGCATAACTCACCTTCTTTCTATCAATGGGACCTATGTAAACTTTTGTAGAACTTTGGAGGGTTTATGGCTCTTTGAAAAATTAATATTTTGAGGACTTCGCGATGAGGTGAAAATTGAGTAAGATTGAAGGTTTAAAATGCACCTTGGTATGTCAGGTATCGACTCGAGAGGAACATTGTGATAAAGTTTAGGTCTTCGTCTTTGATAACATGAAATAAAAAATCTGGGCAATCAATGCACGCGCTGACGAAAACCAAAGTTAGCGAGGCTTCGTTAACAAATTTGCATAATTCGCAACTGTTGAGAAAAAGTTGTTGTGGCGACTCGGTGAAAACATTGACCCAGGCTATCTTCAAATGGTCATTTTTTCTCATATTGCATTTGCCTGTTTCGCTTTCTTGTTTAATAACGTGGTAGAAAAGGTCTGGACAAAAAAATGCACGCCATCGGGAAAGAAGACATTCGCCAAATTCTGGTGGGAAATTTGCATAATGCAAATCTCCCAATAAATCTTTCTGCAAAGAAATCTGATTGGGAAAGTTTCGTGAAGAGACTATTTGACCGAAACAATCCATATGAAAGGAGTTAAAACAACCTTTAATTTTCCGATTTCAACAAATAATTGTCGAATCTTAACCTTTAAAAATTAATAGTGCCAAACTGATACTCGCTATTGCGTCCCTCGGTAGTTTGTAGTTTTTTTACAAGTTGGAAGGGTCGGAATAATCGAAAAGTAGCACAATGAAATGAAGTTATATTCTCAAGTGACGTTTTCGTTGATGTCGCCATTGTCGTTGCTTAAGTTCCCTACTGTCGAAAATTGTCAACGATGTGTATACTGCGAGTTTTTATTTTTAGATTTTAAAACATGCAAACAAACGTTTACAGTGTTTTCTTTCATCATAATTGTCGCACTTCCAAAAATATATTAAGAACTACCCGTATTACTTTTCTGTCTTGTCTGTAAGCTTGAAACTTTGATCCGACAACTTTATATTGAAACAGCTGTATGCGGTAAACGATATTATTAAAAACTGGATCATCGTATTATGCAATTCCAGGGATTTGATTGGCATAGCGGCCATGGTATATGAGCCATTAAACCATGCCCGAGAAATAGAGACCATTAAATTGTCGTCTAATTGTTCTTGTAAAGCGAAAACAGCAAAATCTAGCAATATTTCTTGATTGTTTTTAATAAAACAAATATTCCGCTCACGCTTGTTGGATATGAGATGATTATAGCCAACTCGGCGCTACGCGCATCGTTGGCTGTCTATCATCTCATATCCAACAAGCGTGAGCGGAATAATTGATAATTATATAATGAAAGATGACAGAATGTTTACTTTTTAAAACCAGCCACGGTTTATTTTATCAGTAAAGAAAATTATCAACCGCTGAGTTGCTTTATTGATTATCTTGTAATTCTTGGTGTACAACATTTTTTTTTCTTTGAAAGTTCATGGTGATTTCTCCATCCCTACGAGAACCCTTGTACAACATTTTCACATGCGCTCTCTTTCTAACACGTTTTTTAAAGCGTATTAAAATAATCGGAGAAAATCTTCCAGAATTACTTAGAAGTCAACGCATTAATAATAATAATAAAAAAAAAAGATTTATGAGCTTGATAAGGGAGCACTTCAATTACGCAAGTTACCACAATTTACTTATTTACAACGTTCTATTGTGTGACGATATTCTCCGTCCGTACCGGAGCCCTGGCAGTGTCACTTGATATATATAAGACATATTTACACCCTTGCCTTCCTTCTGACACGACTAAAACATCCCGGGAAATCCTCTTTTTTTCATTACTCAGAAGATGACGCGCACCCGAGCTGTCTAAGAGCCATCGAATGGGGTCTCGGAATGGGAAAATTAACCACTGTGACAAAATGCTGAGAAACTGCATTAATCAAGGCAGTCTGATCGGAAATCGATACATTGCAATGTTTGTATGCACGAAAATGTAGCTGACAAAGTTCTCTACCTTTTTGGACAACGTTCGATCTCGAAAATTGACAAAATAATATTCTAAACTATTATCTGACTGTTTTTTTTTTCAGGGCGCTGGTTTAGATGTCACTGTACCTGAGCCGCTTCCATTAGATCATCCGCTAAGTTTAACTCTTAAGAACTGTGGTAAGATACATGTGTAACAAACAAGGAAACTACCATCATCAATTATTTCGCCGAATTAAAATATTCATACAAACCCCGACTCAGGAAAGCCTTTATCACCATAAAAAATTGTAATGAACAACTGCAACGATTTTGGGGAGAAATAAAGGGACAGCCACCCTAGCTTTAAAAAGTACAAATTTAGACAGCAAATTAGTGCCCAAATAAGAAAGAAAGTCTGAAACACGCGTTCGGTTTAGCCCAATTACTCTGTCGTTACCATTTTCAAAAGGTTTCATCTTTCCTCTAGGAAAATTAATACTGTAATTTATTTGAACGAAATGAAACTAAATGAAAAATTTCAACACAGTGAAATGAATTAATTCAGCAACGAAAGATGTTTTGCATTATGGTGATGACAGCGTGTCGAATATGTCTCATCCTCCAGCAGTAAATTAAAGGGTTTAGCGATGAATTTAGAAATATCATCGTCCAAGAGTATTGAAAATTAAGCCTTGTAGTTGTGCTAGGTCCAGAGAAAATCACTGCAATCTTAAAGCAGATGTGTGGTAAATAACAAACCAGAAACACCAAATAAACGTAAAAAGTACCAACCGCTAATTTTGCAAGACTCGCAAAGTTCGCCATCATTTCCCGATTCTGACCTTCGTCTTGCTGCACTTGTAGGGATTGAATTTGATTTCTGTGGCGTCTCACAGTTGAATAGATCTTGAAGTAAAATATTGTGTTGAATACCAGACAGGCAATTTCAATAGAGGTATAAATTTTTAGCCAGTCGTATAACGGTATCCTCAAAGGAAGAGACGAGAGAAATAAGCTAAGGACCATTATTAAGATCCACACAGCAACAACATGCTTGTGAGTCACAAACTCCTGATATCTGAGATGAAGATAAATGGCCAGGAATCTGTCAATAGCAAGAGCCAACACTCCAAAAAACGAAGCATAGGCCGACAATGTAGCGATAATGAAAGTTGCAATGAACGTATATTTGTAAGTTGTATTACTTGGATTAGTTTGTTCCAAACCCATAGCAAGAACTGCGATGTATAAAGGGTGAGCCAGTAATCCAACACTAAGATCAGAAACAGCCAGCCTCAAGAGCAAAGTTTTCAAAGGCTTTGGTAACGATGAAGTTTTCCTTATGGCGTGGATTGTGATACTGTTCAGTATGATAGCGGTACAACAAAAGAAAACGTTGAAAGTAATATTAACAATGTAATGCGTGGAAGACGAGTCTTCTGCTTCGCTCATTGTAGAAATTGTAGAAATTTCCAGTCACCTTCCAAGTTTTATATGTAAAGCGAAAGTTTAACTTACGTTCATGGGTTTGGACAAAACACCATTCGTTCCAGGAGCGCAGATGGTTGAATGGTCAACGATGATGTTTCAAAAGTTGGCCAAACATCTGATTCGTCAAGTTTCCGTGGGCTCTCGACATCATTCTCTTCGACTTTGTTAAACCTGTAGATGCAACTTCGTTTTAATGCCACCAACAAGGAACTAGTTTCTTAAAGTGGCATAGCCAGCCTTTAAGCCATTAAGCCCGGGCTTAACAGGAATTTCCGAGATTTCTTGGGATTGTTCTTTTATAGCCGAATGGCCTTACTTTTTTAAGTGCTTGTTTGATCACCATTCAGAAGTAAATCTCAACATTTATCAACGATTTTTTGTTTTGGAAATAAAATAATAATCTTCAAAACAATATGTATGGAAACAAAAAAGCTCAAAGGTCGCGATCTTGGAAAGCAAAGACGAGTCACCGATAGTAAGTGACAGTTACGCTCATGAATATAATTTCTTCATCAACAAAGCCCATTAAGAACCCCGTTAATTCATAGAATCCAACGAGGAATCAGCTGTGCTTTAATGTACAAAGCAAAGGATTAGATTTGTGACTGTCAGCGATAAAAGCAGTATGTTCAATTAGCAATTATTCTGCCCAATAACACGGAATATCGCCTGATACATAAGCGACGAGGCCGTAGGCCGAGTTGGCTAAAACCAGGGGATATTCCGCAAGATTGAGCAAGATAATTGTTTTATTATTCAACAAATTGATACAATGCACAGGTTTATTGCAGAAAATCTGGAGCTGATCTTTATTTTGCCATTTTTCTCCCCCACACACGAAATTACGTGTATTTATGGCAGGATATCTGTTGGCTAAGGGCGACGAGTGTTCAGTGCATCATGACAATAAGTTGGGCGCTACATTAGGTTTAATACTAAAAGTTGGTGTACTCAATTTTTACCGTGCATTAAAATAAAAAATATTTGAACACGAAACATAAATAAACTGAGAACCCCCTACCCCCCCCCCCCCCTCCTAAAAAGCCTACACAGCCCTAGCACTAGGTTGACATAACAATGCGGGTTGGTTCTGGGATATGGAGTTGAGGAACTGATTATAAATTTTCCTGGGTCAAGACCATATTTACAGCAAGTTGATTAAAACAGGAAATCTTAGAGCATGCATTACAAAAGATTTCTTTTCTTTAGCCGTCTTTCATTTAAAGATGCGCTAACTGTAAAGCAACAATAATGCGAAACGATATTATACACTTAATGTATGCTCCCGAGGGAAACAGTCAGTTTTGTTTTCCCGAGAGTCCTGATGTTTCCCGAGACGAAGTCGAGGGAAACATCAGGACTCGAAGGGAAACAAAACTACCTAGTTTTTCGAGGGACCATACATTAAGTGCTTTGTTATATATTTAGACCTTTCCTTTAACAATCACAACAAAACAAACAAACAACTGAGAGGGCAACAACTGCGGAATTGTATCGCTGTCAGGATACATTTGTATTTGATCAGGGGCACGTGACCAAGAATCAACCAATTACAGTGCTCGTTTTGTTGAGAGAAAGTCTAGGTATATAACAATGGTGTTTGTTGTCCGAACGATATTCTCTAGAACTAGGGGACCAAAAGGAAAAAAATTCATTTCTTATCAGTTCAGTAAATTGGTTGATATTGTTGGTTGTTTGGTTCTTTAGTTGGTTTGTTTGTTGTCATCAATGATATTCAGTAGCTCTTCGGTTAGAATGGTTATTTCTAATTGCGCAACGTGTTATCACAGTTATGATAGCTCGTGTTATTACTGAATGCGACAAGTATATTATTTCAATTTTTAAGTTATTGCAAAACGCGTCAGCATGTTTTTGCAATTGCAGTAGCTCGCATTATTGTAATTTGCGATAACGCGTAATTACAATGTGTGATGGGTCGCAAATGAGCCCACAAACGTTTGGACCAATATCTTGCCTTCTTATGAACTGATTTTGTGACAATTCTCGAAGGGCTACGTTGTGTTACGATCTCATTCTACTTCCTCTTGAAACTCGGTCTCAATCGTCACCTTAATCAACCTCGCGTATTCAAAATAGCCGTGATCTTAGATACGATATGAAGAAAGAAGAACAACAAAAGCTTTTAAAGTATTTTTTCTCTCTGCCTGTATACATATGCTTTTCACTGGACGCTTCAGAAATCAAGCTTTAATTCAATGGGTTCAAAGGTCGCGTCAATCATTCATTCCTTTATTTATTTATCATTTATCTATTTTTTGTTTATTTCGTCATTTATTAGGGTCTACCAAGAAGCATATTTTGGTATTAAGTCTGCTTTGCTCATTGTGGAAATTGTAAAAATTTCCAGTCACTTTCCAACTTTTGTATGCAAAGCGAAAGTTTAACTTATGATCATGGGTTTGGACAAAACACCATTCGTTTCAGGAGCGCAGATGGTTGAATGCTCCACGATGATGTTTTAAAAGTTGGCCACAAATCTGTTTCGTCAAGTTTCCTTGGGCTCTCTACATCATTCAGTTCGACTTTCTAAAACCTGTAGATGCAACTTCGTTTTAATGCCACCAACAAGGAACTAAGCCAGGCTTTAAGCCATTAAGCCCGGGCTTAACAGGAATTTCCGAGATTTCTTGTTTTTGTTCATTTATAGACTATTTTTAAGTGTTTGTTTCATCACCATTCAATAGTAAATCTCCACATTTATCAACGATGTTTTGTTTTGGAAATAAAATCATAACTTCCAAAACAACATGCATGGAAACAAAAAAAGTTTAAAAGTCGTGCTTTTGGAAACCAAAGAAGAGTCACGGATAGTCAGTGACAGTTACGCTCATGAATATGATGTAGTTCATCGACGACGCCCATTAAGAACCGTTAATTTTCTTTTTACTCATAGAATCCAACGAGGAATCAGCTGTGCTTTTGTACAAAGCAAAGGATTAGATTTTTGACTGTCAGCGATAAAAGCAGTATGTTCAATTAGTAATTATTCCGCCAAATCACACGGAATATCGCCTGATACTTAAGCGACGAGGCCGTAGGCCAAGTTTACTAAAATCAGGGGATATTCCGCAAGATTGAGCAGGATAATTTGTTTTGTTATTCAACAAATTGATGCAATGCACAGTTTTATTGTAGAAAATCTGAAGCTGATCTTTATTTTACCATTTTTCTCCCCCCACACACGAAATTACGTGTATTTATCGCAGGATATCTATTGACTAAGGGCGCCGAATGTTCAATGCATCATCACCATTGATATTTGGGCGCTACATTGGGTTTAATAATAAAAGTTGATGTCCTTAATTTTCACTGTACATTAGAATAAAAAGGATTTGGACACGAAACATAAATAAACTGGGAAAACGACCTCCCTTCCTCCCCACACACACTAGAAAAAAAGCCTACATAGCCCTTAGGCTGACATAACACTACGGTTGTGGGATACTGCGCTGGACCAGAGGAAATTAAAAAAATCCCTGGGTTAAAAAAGGAAAATCTAAGAGTATGTACTTAAAAAGATTTCTTTCCTTTTGCCTTCTTTCATTTCAGATGCGCTAACTGTATAGCAACAATAATGCGAAAGATATTGGTGTTTGTCGTCCCAACGGTATTCTCCAGGAATCAGGGATTAAAACAAAAAAATGATTCATTTGTTATCAGTTCAGTAAATTGATTGATTGGGTGAATTTGTTGGTTGTTTGGTTATATAGTTAGTTTTTTTGTTGTCATCAATGATATTCCGTAGCTGTTCGGTTAGAATGGCTATTACTAATTACGCAACGTGTTACCACAATTATGATAGCGCGTGTTATTACTAATGTGACAAGCATAACATTTCAATTGAAGTTATTACAAAACACGACAGCGTGTTATTGCAATTGCAGTAGCTCGTATTATTACTGCTTGCAATAACGCGTAATTATAATGTGCAATAGGTCAAAAATGAGCACACAAACGTTTGGATCACTGAATATCTTGTCTTCCTATATACTGATTTTTTGTCACATCTTGAAAAATTTGGCTACGTTGTGTTAAGATTTCATTCTACTTCCACTTGAAACTCGGTCTCAATTCTCACCTTAATCGACCACGCGTATTCAAAATGGCCGCGATCTTAGACACGATATGAAGAAAGAACAACAACAAAGGCTTTTAAAATATATTTTTTCTCTCTGCCTGTTTACATATGCTTTTCACTGGACGTTTCAGAAATCAAGCATGTTTAACTCAATGGCCGGTTTAAGTGTCACGTCATTAATTCCCTTATTTATTTATTTATTTATTTATTTATTTATCAATTTTTTTTATTATCTATTTGGGTCTATCAAGAAGCATATCTTGGTATTTAAGTCTATAACATTTCCAGATCCCAAGCGAAAAATGTCAAGGTTTAATGATTGGAACTGATGCAACAATGCTTATCAACGGACATATTAGTTTCTAAAATATGCTAGCTGCTAGCTAGCCCCACTGTTCTTTTTGCCACGGATTTCCAGAAAGAGCTCTGTGTGTCTAGCCTGTATAAAAACTAGAAATACGTGACTCGCAAAACCTCGCGAAGCTAGGGCTGGGTGGATAGTTGATTCGAAGCGATGTTGTCTTTTGTCAGGGTGTAACATGTCGATCGAAATCGATAATCGAAAACGTAGTCGATAAGCCGATAGTACTCGATACTTGCCGATAATTGCCAATCGACAAGTTTAATTTGTCGATGAAAGTCGATAATCACCAGATTTTAAACTGACTTTCGATTGTTATTGACAGAAGTTAGGCCAATTTTCAATGGGCTGCGAAATTAACCAAGCCAATTGTCCGATAGCTGGAACGGCAATTTATAGAAGTGTTTAACAGCTCAAAAGTAAATGTGTAGGACAATAAAGTTTACTAAAAGCTGAGCGACCAAGTGGCTTGTCATAAGTGTTGTTTTTAACCAACGTAGAATAGGCTGTTTACCTTGATAAATGGTTAACATTCAATTTCGTTCAGCCGTGTTAAACCGTTCGCTCGTGTCCAAATTTCGTTCGTGAGTTTCTCGAGCGAATGGCAGTGACCGTTAAAATTTATCACAACTTTCAAGTTGAATTAAAAAAAATACACTTAGGAATAAACTCTATACCAAGCAAACACCGCATTGAAAAGGCGATTTGTTTTCTGCCGTAAATTTTTGCATTTTCCGCATCAAAATTTATCTAAATGCTTTTAAACTTTAGACTGTTACAAATCGCCAATCTTGCGAGTTGTACTTCTTGCGTAACCGTGAGATAGGTCTGATCACAAGGAATTATATGCAGTTTTACAAATTATAGTTTCCCGCTAGGGTTTTCAGAACTTTTATTTACATCTGTAAACTTTTAAAGGCTGTACATTGTGGTAATAGGTAAATAGCATATACATATAGATAGGAAAAGATTTTTTATCCCGTACAGGACGACGTCTTGTATATCGATCATTACAACAGGTGGATGTAACGACATTTTACCATATTATATTATTGTAATATATTACGACATTTATTTCAAAGTTAAACTTAACAATATTTATGAAAGTTGTCAATGAGCGAATTTTTACTTTACAAAACCAGCCACTGTTCTTTTATTAGTAAAGAACTAGTTCTCCGATGGGTTGCTTGATTTATTATATTATAATTTTTTGTGTACTAGTTATTTCTCCTTTTTATATTTTCATTGTTTGAATATTCATGGACGATTTTCCCCATCCCTACGAGAACACTTCTACAACATTTTCAAGTACGCTCTCTTTTTAACACGCTGTGGGAAATCTTCCAGAATACACCGTATTCACAAATGGCGGATGCGCGGGAAAAAACTGGCACTAGGCATCAACACGAGGCGTTTTAGGATAAACATAAAATAATTTGCCTGCAAGTACAAGCTCACAGAGAGACTATTTAGCTGATAAGCTCTTAAACAGCAAGTTTTTCAGATCGCTGGCTTTGTTCCGAACGAGAGAGGTCTAGTGTTTCTTGGTTCGTTTCTTGTAGCAGTCCTAAATGCAAAATAGACAATCACGGAAACAAATCGGTTAGAGTTTTTGTTTCCGAAGGAATTTCAACTTTCGAGCGCAGATGGATAGAGATACTACAGAAGTTTGTTTGGTATGTCTTTCGGAATCCGAAGGTAAGATAGGTCTTGAAGGAAACAAAATGAACATACAAAAGGATGCATTTTTAACGAGAGTTGCGTGATCAACTTCGTATCGGACGTTCCGAGCGCAAGAGAGACTACAACCATTTGTCTAAACCGCTATAATACCAAGAAAAAAAAGACGGAGACAACAACGAAAAGACGTGAAGGATGTGGAGAGAAACGGCTGGACGAATAATTTATAAAGAAGTAACAGATGAACCAAGACTTGTCTGTTTCGATTCATTTATATTGTAGCCGTACTGTAAACAACAAGCAGAGAATGCAGTCCCCTCAAAATTCATAATTTGTTAAATCAATCAAGTCAAAATCCAACTGTTTAATAATGGAACAAGCTCAGAAGGAACATTTCTTGCCTGAATGAGAAAATTGTATTCCGTGAAACAGGGACAAGAGAACACAGCATTGTGGCTTTTTAACCGGCATTTCGGTTGAAATCATTAAAGATTTGCATACTTAATTAGGTAATTTGTCAGAATTAAATTATCGTATTTCGCTTTACACAGGGTTCCTAAACTTGCCATTCCTTGTAATGCAGTTACAATATAACGCATTTGAGAGTGACATTCCTGAATTTCCTTGCAGGATCGTTTCCTTAAAATTGATACCTTACTTCCAGTAGTTCCTCTTGACTTTGGTAACTGCCACATTTTCAATGACTTGCATGAATCTTGGCCAATCTTGCGATGCATGATATCTTTTTTATTTCGGGGAAAAAGCACCTAAAATGTACCGAAATATTTAAGTCTTGGCTCACATATTGCTTCCTTAATTAAACTTTTCTTTCAGTAGCTTCCCTCCACCTCCTTTTGTTTTCGTTTTTTAAGCATTAGAGCTGTTCACAATAGTAGGAGTTGGTTTTTGTAGCTTTTGTGATCGGAACTTCCGAGTAGTAATCACCACGCAACCCTCTTTGGAACTGCGTCCGTTTGCAGATTCATTTTCTTTCCTTCGAAACCTGTTTTAATTCCCTTTCCAAAAAATACATTAAATAAACCTTTGTGGCTTCTGCTAGAGTGAAGATCTTTCTAACAACTTTTCATATTTTCTGTAGACATTACACTCGAAGGTTTGAAACAAACAATCTAACTCAGTTTTTTCCTGTGAGTGTCTAGTTTGCATTTGAGATTGCTACAAGAAGCCAACCAATAAATAATAAACACTAGAACTTGAACTGGTTCGGACTAAGTGATCAGAAAAACTCAATTTTTAGAAACTCAGCACTTATCGACCCTCTAGAAGCTTACATCAACTGGAATTTTTTTTTTGTTCATCCTAAAACGCCTCGCTTTGATGCGTAGTGCCAGTCTTTTCCGCGCGTGTCCGCCATTAGTGAATACGGTGTATTAATAAGAAATAAACGCATTAACCCTCTTTTTTTGGGGGGCAGATTCCTCCCCCAAACCCTCACCCTTTATAACTTTCCAATTATAAAAGCTATGACAACGAGACTTGAAGGAGAGATAGACTAAGTAAGTCCAAATTAAAAAATGTCTCCTTTAACGCCAGCAAGGTAAAGTGATGACGTCATATTACGTTTTAATAACATCATGATTGTTAATTGGCAGCCATCTTGGATCCGCCATCTTTGATTTCTGGATTTCTCCAGAACTTCAGGAAAGCGCCGAAAGTAGGTGAAAAGTAATCAAAACCTATGAACGAACACTAATATGACTAAAGGTATAAAAACTATAGACAGAGAAGTAAGCTTTCTTCATTTTAAACAAGATTTTTCTTTTTCAGAAACGCCGTGTAAAACTTGGTCGTCATGGTAACGTTAAAGCCATTGAACAGTAACCGACGACATCAAATTGTTCCTAGATAAATGTTTTTAAAAGCAGACCTAAAGTTTCAGGCCGTTTGTTCAAATATTAAGAACGTTATTCGGGTTGAGGGCCTCCGTGGGCAGAATCCACCCACTTCCCCTCCGGTCTAGATAGGGCTAAGAAATTAATAAAAAAATTCTTTATGAACTTGCTAAGGTCTAACTTAAAGTACGCCAAGCTACTTTAATTTACATATTTACAACGCCGTTGTATTGTTTGAATATTCATACAGATATAGGCCGTTCGGACAAGAGCTCCAGCTTTGTTACTTAGAAAACATATTCATGCGCTCATCCTCTTTCTGACGCGAGCTCACTGACCCCGTTTTCACTATGATATCGTGATCGGTATTTCAAGACGCAAAGTTTTGTAATTAAAAAAATAGGAAGAATTGGGTTCAGAGCCGTCGTTCTTGAATCACTAATGACGACTTTCTTGGTACAGAGGCATAAGCGTTGTCACGTATATAACATATTCACACTCTTTCTACATATTCACACTCTCTTCATCATTCTGGCTTGTTTTAAAACATCGAGAGAAATCCTTTTTTTCATCACTTAGAAACTGACAACTACCCAAGCTATGTCGGAGCCATCAAAGGCTGCCTCGACGTGGGAAAACGAACAAGCTGTGACAAAATGCTTGAAAACTGTACACTTCCTCAATAATCAATGCCGCCTGAACGCAAACTAATACATTACAATTTATTTACAGAACCTTAGCGTGCAAAGTTCTTAATCTCCCATTTTTGTCAGCCTTCGATCTCGAAACCGTTTAATTCTTCGAAGTCTAAAGATTAAGGCTTGCAGACTGAAAAAGCGAGCCTTCATAGGTATTAGTCTGAAATTATGAAAGCAAGGCTGTCTCTTTACTCTGTGTGAAAATTTGGCCACAAATGAGAGCCTTGCAATACTAATGCGATGGTTACTAATCTGTTGTAAAGATCGAAGGTTCAAACGAGCCGAGAAACCTGAGCGACTGTCTTACAACCAACACACACTTGTCCCCGGTTTTAAAGTATATGGAAGATGAAATGTGGAAGGGAGACATAAAAGCTTTCTTTGGTGACCGAATAAATCCATTTAAAACAACATTAAAAGAACGTAAACGTAATTTGTTTACTCAGGGGCCAAATAGCGCTCCACAGAGAAACCACGGGTGTCCGTGTGTTGCAGGTCCAGTTAAAATTTCGAAGTGTTGGTCAACTCCTATTTCTCAGAACTAAAATGTCCATACAATACTTGGTAAAGAGTTTATCAGAAAAAAATATCATAAAAAAGACAGCGATTTTGGCGAAAAAGAGACCGTTGGAGGCAAAAAAGGCTAAAAAAAAAAAAAAGGAAGAAAGCGATTAAGCTGCAGTCGTAACCTTTTTAAAAGCTTTTTTGATCGCTAGCAAAAAGAAACAACCATTACGAGCCTCCATAAACAGTTATCAGCTCTTTTTCCAGAATTAATATGTTCATTCAAACCTCGGGAAAACGCTTGTCATGATCCAAAAAAATTATAATAAACACATATAGCATTTAGGGGCAAAGGGACCGCCACGTTTGGAAAATAGGGTACAAAATCCCCTGACCCCCGCTACCGTTTTCAAAAGCTTTCCTTTTTTTTTGTTAGCAAAATTAACAATTTCTTTCGAAAAAATAAAAGTAAATGATAAAGTTTAATGCACGAAGAAATCTCTTGGGGTCAATCTCTTAACTGTAACAAGGAAAGATATTTTGCATTATGTTGATCACAGAGCGTCTAATGACTCTCATCTTCCAGCAGTAAATCAAAGGGTTAAGCGATGAATTGAGTAACACCATCAGTATGGTGTAGGACGAAATATGGTGGAGTGTGGTGTTAAGTCCAGTGAAAGTCAGAGCAGGCATAATGATCATATGTGGTAAATAACAAAGCAAAAACAACAGATATACGTAAAATGTACCAACTGCTAATTTCACGAGTCTCGCAACATTCGCCATCATGTCCCGATTTTGTTCTTCGTCTTGCTGCACTTGTAGGGATTGAATTTGATTTCTGTGGCGTAGAACAGTTGAATAGATCTTGCAGTAAAGGAGTGTGATGAGCATGAAACAGATAATTGCAGTAAAGCCATAAATTTTTAACCTGTCATTTGGGCTCTTCCACAAGGGAAAAGGCGAAATAAATGAGCTTAGCACCATTATTAAGATCACCACGGCAACAACTCGCTTGTGAGTGACAAACTCCTGATATCTGAGGTGAAGATGAATGGCCAAGAATCTGTCAACAGTCAGCGCCAACACACAAAAAAGCGAAGTCCAGGAAAAAAAATTCTTGGTGATTAAAAATGCGATACGCGTGATAGTGAAAACTTTGTTACTTTTAGTGTATTGTTCCAAAAGCATAGCATTACGTGCAATGTTTAAAGGGTGAACCAGTAATCCAACACTAAGATCAGAAACAGCCAGACACAGGAGCAATGTTTTCAAAGGCTTTGGTAACGATGAAGTTTTTCTTATGGCGTGGATTGTGATACTGTTAAATGTGATGGCGGTAAAACATAAGAAAGCGTTGAAAATGATATTAACAATGTACTTGGGAGATAATTCTTGTGCTTCGCTCATTGTATAGAACGTTCTAACAGAACAGCGATCTTAAAAAATACCAGAAGTGCAGTCACTTTCCAAGTTCTATATTGAAAGCCAAAGTTTAACTTACGTTTGTGGCTTTGGACAAAACAGGTTTTGTTTGAGGAGCGTAGAAAGATGAATGATGTAGTTGGCCAAATATCAGATTCATCCAGTTTCCTAGGGTTCTCTGCCTCGTTAACTTCGACTTTGTTAAGTCTGTCGCTTCAACTTCGCTTCAATGCAACGCAGAAACAAACTAGTCTGTTTGCAGTGCCGTAGCCACCAACCTTGCTGTAAACCATTATATAAGCCTGAGCTGAAAACAAATTTCCATATTTCTTTCTTTTTAATTTTTATTACTATTGTCATTATTTTTCCCTGTTTCTTTGCTCTCAATTAAATAGTAAATCCCCAGCTTTGTGGAAGCTTTCCTTTTAACAAGTAAAATAAGAACTTTGAAAACTAAATGTATGAAAGAGAAAATTTGCTTAAAGGTTGTGCTCGAAAAAAATGCAAAGACTAGTGACGGATAGTCATTAACAGTTGCGCTCATGAATATGACTGTCTTCATCAACGGAGGCCATTAAGAATCGTTAATTTTGTTTTTTCGAAGCAAAGGTTTAGATTTTTCATAGTGACAGCGATAAAAGTAGTATGACCACCTGTTCCTACGCTCAAATAAAAATTATCCTGCAAAATTGCACGGAATATCAAGCGGATGAGGCCGCAGACCGAGTTGACTAAAATAGGGGATATTCCTTGAGATCAGAATGAGCAGGATAATTTTATATACATATTATTTTAAACACATTCATAACAAATTACAGTTTCATTGAAGACAGGCTGGAGACGATCTATAGTTTGCCATTTTTCTGCATCACATACGAAGTAATTAAGCCACACCATTAAGCCTGGACAAAAAAGAAATTTCCAAATTTTTTTTTCATTAGCCAAGTAGGCTCTATTTATTTATTCGTTTATTTATTTATTTTATTTTAGTTTTCTTTTTACTCTTTCTTTGCTCGCCATTTAATATTAAAACCTCAGTTTTGTCAACGTTTTTCTTTTGAAACACAAAATGTATGAAAAGAAAACATGCTTAACGATTATGCTCTCATGAATCTGACTTCCTTCATCAACGAAGCCCGTTAAGAACCGTTAATTTTGTTTTTAATTCATAAATTTATAAATTCGGACTAAGAATATATCGGCTACGCTTTTGAAAAAAAAGAAAAGGATTAGATTTTTGACAGCGATAAAAGTATTATGACCACCTGTTCCTACACTCAAATAACAATTATCCTGTAAAATCGCACGGAATATTGCCTGATATTGCCGACGAGGTCGTTGGCCGCCTGGCTAAAATAGGGTATATTCCTTGAGACTGAGCAGGACAACTTTTTTATATATGTATATATTATTCAACACATTGATAACAAAGTACAGTTTTAATGAGAAAAGGTGGAGATGATCTATATTTTGCCATTTTTCTCCCCTACACACGAAGTCAATTAAGCCACACCATTAAGCCTGGACATTTTTTTCTTTTCTTCTCAGTTGCCGAAAGGCTGTATTGTTTTATTTATTATTATTACTATTTTGATGTTTCTTTGCTCACCATTTAAAAATTAATCCCCAGACTTGTCAACGATTTTCTTTGGACAAGTGAAATCGTATTTTTAATGTTGTGCTCTAAAGAATAGAAAGCAAAGACCAGTGACGGATATCGGTAACAGTTGCGCTCATGAATATAATATTTTTCATCAAAGAAGCCCGTTAAGAACCGTTAATTTGTTTTTAACTCATTAAAATTCCGATTTCGAATCAGCTGTGCTTTTCTACAAGGAAAAGGATTAGATTTTTGACAGCGTTAAAAGTAGTAAGACCACCTGTTCCTACGTTCAATTAACAATATTTCTACCTTCAATTATCCTGCGAAATTGCACGGATCTGGGTAATATTGCCTGATATTTAGCGGACGAGGCCGTAGGCCACGTTTGTCTAAAATTAGGGGATATTCCTTGAGATTGAGAAGGATCGCTTTATATATACATATATAATTCAGCATATTGATAACAAAGTACAGTTTTATTGAGAAAAGGTGGAGACGATGTATATTTTGCCATTTTTCTCCACCACACACTAAGTAATTAAGCCACACCATTAAGCCTGGACAAAAAAGAAATTGCCAATTTTTTTTTCATTGGCCGATTAGGCTATATTTATTTTTTTTTCCTTTTTACTTTTTCCTTGCTCGCCATTTAATATTAAAGCCCCAGCTTTAAGTCAACGTTTTTCTTTTGACAAGTAAAATCATAACTTCAAAACAAAATGTATGAAAAGAAAACATGCTTAACGGTTATGCTCTCATGAATCTGACTTCCTTCATCATCGAAGCCCGTTAAGAACCGTTAATTTTGTTTTTAATTCATAAATTTATAAATTCGGACTAAGAATATATCGGCTACGCTTTTGAAACAAAGCAAAGGATTAGATTTTTGACAGCGATAAAAGTATTATGACCACCTGTTCCTACATTCAAATAACAATTATCCTGTAAAATCGCACGGAATACTGCCTGATGTTGCCGACGAGGTCGTTGGCCGACTGGCTAAAATGGGGGATATTCCTTGGGATTGAGCAGGACAACTTTTTTGTATATGTATTACTTAACACATTGAATTGATAACAAAGTACAGTTTCATTGAGAAAAGGTGGAGATGATCTATATTTTGCCATTTTTCTCCCCCACACACGAAGTTAATTAAGCCACACCATTAAGCCTGGACATTTTTTTCTTTTCTTCTCAGTTGCCGGAAGGCTGTATTGTTTTATTTATTATTCAGGGGTAAGTCTCCAGCTTTGTCAATGTTTTTCTTTTGGCAAGTAAAATCATAAGTATCAAAACAAAATGTAAGGTTGCGCTCTAAAGAAAGCAAAGACGAGTGACGGATAGTCGGTAACGGTGGCGCTCATTAATATGACTTCCTTCATTAACGAAGTCCATTAAGAACTGTTAATTTTGTTTTTAATTCATAAATTAATAGATTCCGACTACGATTATATCGGGTGCGCTTTTGTACAAAGCAAAGGATTAGATTTTTTATGACAGCGATAAAAGTAGTATGACCACCGATTTACTATTGAATGGCGAGCAAAGAAACAGTAAAAAATAAAATAAATAAAAAATAAATAATAATAATAATAATAATAATAATAATAATAATAATAATAATAATAATAATAATAATAATAATGATAATAGTAATAGTAACAGTTGCGCTCATGAATATGATATATTTTTTTGCAATTTTACTTTTCAAAGATTTTGTTTTGAATTTAAAGTTATGAATTTACTTGTCAAAAAGAAAAACGTCGACAAAGCTGTGGATTTACTATTTAATGGCGAGCAAAGAAACAGTAACAAAATCATATCATGAATATGATATTTCTCGTCAACGAAGCCCATTAGGAACCATTAATTTGTTTTTAACTCATTAATTAAATTCCAATTTCGAATCGGCTGTGCTTTTTTACAAAGCAAAGGACGAGTGACGGATAGTCTGTAACAGTTGCACCCATGAATATGATATTCTTCATTAACGAAGCCCGTTAATTGAGACCTAACAGCCTTGAAAGATGATATCTTAATGGCATGCGTCACTTTTTCCTGGTACGGTTTCCTTTTTGGTTTGCTAACCTTCGATAAACATGTAATTTCAGGACCGATTTTGGACGCTGTGAGAGGAAATTTCTAAACCTTGTCTCGACATAAAAATAAAAATCCAAACAACTTCAAAGTTCAATTTTTGTTGCAAGTTAGCATAAAGCCCTTTATTAAGGCAAAGTTTGAGTAAAATCGAATTTTTCTGTCTTGCATGGGTATAGTTGAAAGTTACAGCAAGCCGCTGTTAAGAACCATTTATTTTGTTTTTCAATCATACGCTGAATTCCGACTTCGAATCGGGTTGAAGCTTTTGTACGAAGCAGATTATTAGATTTTTGACAGCGATAAAAGTATTATGACCACCTGTTCCTACGCTCAATTAACAATTATCCTGCAAAATTGCACGGAATATTGCCTGATATTTATCCAAAGAGGCCGTAGTCCGAGTTGGCTAAAATAGGCAATATTCCTTGAGATTGAGAATGATAATTGTTTTGTAGATATATATATTATTCAACGCATTGATAACGAAATACAGTTTTATTGAAGAAAAGCTGGAGACGATCTGTATTTTCCCATTTTTCTCCCCAACACGTAAAATTATACATGGTAGGCTATCTGTTGACTACGGACGACGAATATTCTGTGCTTCATGACCATATTTGAATAATAAAAGTTGATATACTCGCTGTACATCAAAATAGAAAGTTGTAAACCATAAAGCATAAATAATAAAACCGAGAATAAAAAAAGGAAGAAAGAAAGAAAAAAAAGAGTAAAAATCTGAGCCCAGCATTACACAAGGCTGACATTTTTTACAGACTTTTTTTTTTTCGAAGAAAGCATGTCTTTCTGTCTGTCTGTCTGGGGGGATGGGTGGATGGATGGATGGATGGGTAGATGGATGGATGGATGGATGGATGGATGGATGGATGGATGGTTGGGGTATTTGTAAAACGTCGACCGGATGCGTGCGGATGGCGGATGACAAAATGCGGAACAAAAACGTATTTACTAGAAAAATAAAAAATAAAAAAAAGATGCAGTTGGCAAGGTCATAGTGAGTGAGAGGGTACTGAGAGGAGTGGTGTGTTAAAGGTAGCGCCTGTTGTTAAAGGATATCGTTTGGGAGGGAAACTGTATTCATCAAGGGGCAGGGAGACCGACTGAACCTTCCAATCATTGAGTTACGGGTCTTCTAGCGAGCGAGGACTGATCCATAAAATTCCAAGCAGCACTCGAAAATTTGGTTTCACAGCCGGACGCATTTGATCTATTGTTGTCTTGCGCCAATAGAACACCTTATCATTACGAGTCTGACTAGAAAAACACTTTTCAGTGGCGCGTTTGAAGGCTTCTATGCATGGACCAGAATTTGTAAATTTTATCTGTAAGATAATACGTTTTTTTAATAGTTGCTATTTCGAGAAAGCGTTACATTTTGAAGTGTCGACAATTGTGTCGAGCTAGGTCGTCAAGCAACGTGCGAAGCGTTGTGTGTTTGGTCACGAGCCAAACTGAGCAGCTGGTTGAGAAGTGGGTGCAAAGCAGATCAAGAGAGGAGCGAAACCAAAACGTTTTGAAACAGGGACGGAGTGGCACAAAAACCTCCCGACTCAACATTTTGACCTGGTTTTTCTCGAAAACTAAACGTAGATCAGCGGGGAAAACACATAGCAATGTTCTCTGGCTAACTTAAAGGCCACATGTAAAATTCTGTTTAACTTTGAGATCTTTTAGCTGTTAATGGCGGTAAATTTTTGTTTCTCTTGTTTTGTTTTCTTTTTTTCCTCAGGTTGTTAATGCTTCATGTTTTATCATTATTATTTTCAGTGTGCAGCCTAAACTTTTGTATATATCAACTTTTATTATTGAAACTACCCAAATATGGTCATGATGCACTGAATATTCGCCCTCCGAAGTTAACAGATATTCTGGAATATACGTTTTGTCGTGTACCGGTTAGAAAAATGGATAATAAAACAATTATCTCAGCTCAATCTTGCGGAATATTCCCTGATTTTAGACAAATCGGTCTGTGGGCTGTTAATAACTATCAAGCGATATTCCATGTAATTTCGCAGGACAATTGTTAATTAAACGTACGAAATGGTAATCATACTACTTTTATCGCTGACAGTCAAAACTGTAATCCTTTGCTTTGTACTAAAGCACAGCTGATTCTAGTCGGAGTTTACGAATTAACAAAAAAATTAATTAATTTTTCCTCGTAATTTCGCGGCTTCATGAAAAGTGGACACTAAATGCAATTTTTATTCACGACTTGAGTTGTACAATAGAACGAATAGAATTTCGTTTTAGATGTTTTGGTGTGTAGTATCGCTGTAAAATACAGCACAGTTTGTTAAAGTATACAGCGAAACTACCCAACGAAAAACATCTAATAACATATAATTATGTAATCACGCGACTCATAGATCATTGATTCCAATCATTCGTCCACTCAACATTTCTCCAACCATAGTTAATGTTTGTCTTTTCTTTAAAAACTGTTCATAGTCAGGGTCATCTTGCTGTGAGTGAACCTCTGGGTTGTAAACATACAACGCAATTCTCACTCGTAAAAACAGACCTAAAAAACCCCAAGCCTTTGATTATTTATTCCTACAGAGTCTCCATCTCAAATTACTGTGGCTTCACAACTTGCACAACGGTGCACGGGACTCAACGAATGCATGTAACGGAAGTAAAGCTATAGTCTGATTTTGTTCGCCTCGATGTTTAGGCCTCAGCGACATTATGTACGCTCACTAACCTATCAAGATCCCCTATCAACACGCAAGTTCTCCTCTCTGGTTCTTACGGGGATATTGAGGTAAACTGTATTAATTTAACACTTGGACATTTTTTTTAAACGATCACTGCCTTTACTGATTCTTATGACATGCATATCTCTGATCACCCAACGTTTATCATACAAGATAGGTTTATTAGGGTAAAACTTTATCTCCCTAATTAAAAAAACGGAAGCTTGTATAATATAAGGGGTGTCTTTTTTAAGGGCAGTATATGTACTGACTATTTAAATTGGCGCACTTGGAAGTATGGAGACATCTGACAAAAAATAACTTATTTAGAAAACAAACGAAATGTGATTTAGTTTTAAGTGATAAAATATCTTTGAACCTAAATTTTTGTCAATGTTTTACTAAAAATTTGATTTGCATATAATTACAATACAAATAAAAGGGAAGTTCACCTGTCTAATTCTAAACGCAATTTAGGTATGAAAACATTTGATTATTTTCAGATCAATATATATCAGCATTGAACTTTTCAGAAAAAATCAACTCTTATCATTGTTCCTAGTTCATAGATCATACTTTTTTGCTAACTCATTTATTAATATTTTTCAGTTAATGTTTGTAATTTTTAGGCTTCAATTGCCTTCAGGTTTTTTTTGTTTTGTTTAATCTACAATTAAATAGTGCAATTGGAAATCCTTGTTAATTACGGATTTTGATTACGAGACGCCTAAATTTGGTCATGATGTACTGAATATTCGTCGTCCGTGGGTGTGGGAAAGAATAAAGAAAAATTAAGTTCCTTCTTAGCTCTTCAGCAATTCTAACTGTCCTTTTTTTTTATCAATGAGTTGAATAATAAAACAATTATCCTGCGCAATCTTAACAACATCCCCTGATATAAGCCAATGCGTTCTACGGTCGTGTCGGCTAAATCTCAGGCAATATTCCGTGCAATTTTGAAGGATAAAATTTTTGTTAATTAATATAAACGTAGGAACAGGCGGTCATACTACTTTTATCGCTGGCAGTCAAAACCATAATCCTTTGGTTGGTGCAAAAGCATAGCCGATTCCTAGTCGGAATTATGAATTAAACAGAACATTAACGGTTCTTAACGGGCTTTGTTGATGAAGAAAGTCATATTCATGAGTGCCACTTTTTAACTGAGTAGTGATAGGTGCACCGAATTATACCCGGTAAATGAGCAGCCATGAACATAAAGTGAGCAGCCAGAATAAATTTAAAAAATGCGCGGGAAATTTTATAAGCAATAATTACGAAGTCACAAAAGAATGTGTGGGTGTGTTGACAGGTTAGGGGGCACTTTTGATTGATGGGTCCTTGATAAGTAAGCAGCCCAACGCTGATTGGTCGTCACCAGACTATTATGTTTGCAAAATAAAAGGCCGCTTTTATCAAAAGCGCTATTCCACTTTTAGAAAACAAGGTTGTCTTACGTTTGTTGGAGAAAACAGAAATGTTTCGAGTGGAATCTAGCGCTACACCTCTGTTGACAGAAAATAAAGAGAGTTCCTTACCCGGTCAGTTCTGCCCGTTTCATCCCCGCTCAACGTTGGAATTGGTAGAAAAAGCGCAAGGATTTAGCTATGTTTACTGTCCCGAGAAAATGTGCTTTATGTTTGCCCCTGCTTCAGAATGGAAAGAGGACATAGAGCGTATCGCGCATCAAACACACTCTGATGTGAAAAAATATGCAGCTCAGTTGGTCTGTGATTGTTCTAACAAACTAGCATTGAGAAAAAGTAAACAACCCTGGAGCCAGGATCGCATGTTTCTGACGTGCCACAAAAAAGAGTGTAACTTTTTCATGTGGATAGACCAGCCAATATCGCATCCTATCAAGGAGCGGCTCTCATATTCACCTAAGCCACGGTTCACAAGATTCCATCCTTATAGAGAGATAAAGGAGATGTTTGAAAATCACCGCCAAGAGGTTAAACAGAAAGGACTTATTCAGCGCCAGCGCCATGCACGCAAATATGACGAAGGATTTTTAATGTGTGACAATGGATTCAACAGTCTAGGAAGTCCTAAAATATTTCACGGTCTTAGATACAGAAAATGGATGGACGAAGTATGGGAATCTTACAAGTTTTATGTCCAAAAAATGAAAGAAGACTCTCGAGACGACCCAGATCCTACACTTTGTTTAGAGAAAGACGATTTGCTGCGTCAGGCGTATTTCAAGTACGCAAGTGATGACGGCCATCATCCCGAAAGTTTCCGAGTGTTGAAGGTTTTATATGAAAGACATATTGAAGGCAAACACGTACCTTTTGAAGGTTATGTCATCAGCCCCGAAGAACATGAAGAGATCGAAAGAGATAAACAGTTATCTTCTTATTCTAGAGCTTTTGCACGAGATTTACGCAGATCAAAATGTATTGCTATGCTTAACAATATAAGGAACCAAGATCTTCCTGTTTGTTCGAATTAAAAATATTGCATTACCGTCTGTGTAGAAATAGAGCTAAAGTTTTTGAGTGAAATAAAGTTTTATTCATCTTTACACCGCGTTAGTCACTAATTATGCTTAACAAATCTTTGACTCGAGCTCTAAAATTTGCATGTGAACTATCTCGTGTGTCTTTTGTTTGAGAAACAATAAGTCATATCCAACACCTACTCTGATTGGGTAGTCCCAGAGTCAGTGTCTATAACAATACCCGAACCGGCTAGACGCAAGTTATTTGATGCGAAATCTTCGTCCACTTCGATTCTCAGACCGTCAGTTCCTTAACAACATGGCTAGCAAGTTTACTGTTGGAACCCCAAACACCCTCGAAAAAGTGTAGAATAGTGATATTGAAATAGAATATCGGAAACTATTAGCGACCTGTTTCAAAACCCTGAACGGAACAAGGGAATTATCGCAGAGAGCTTGTAAGACAATTAAAAATTAGCGACGCGCGACACCCACGCGTGTGTCTGAGAAAAATAAAGACACATGACTAGAAATGGCCCGTTTGTCTTCTTTTGTCCCTTTTGGCGTGGTTTTGGCCTTTCAGGCCTGGTTATGGCCTTTCAGGCCTGTGTTTGGCCTGGTTATGGCCTTTCTGGTCTTTTATTTATGAAGGAGAACGCTTAGTAAGCCCGCCTTCATCAATTTTCTATAAAACAGACGCGTTACTTTCTGAAGTTTAGTTTCCTGTCAGAACGCGTGCGGTTCAAACCAAAGATGACGAGCACAAACTATACCTTATACCTGCAACAAGGTGCTGGAAATTATGAAGACAGCGAAGAAAGCGATTTCTCCCAAGAAAGCGAAGTCTCTAGTCAAGGAACGGAGTCTTCCCAAGAAGAAGAAACAGAAAACTTAGAGCCGTGGTCACGCATTTTTGATGAAGCCGAGAAACGCCACAAGATCCAACTGGACGCTTTGATCAATCAGTACCAAGAAAACGGAGATTCAGAAAACGTGGCTCGTAGTAAAGCCGTGAACGCTCTCGTTCCTGTTTACAGAAAAGAGCTGAGAAAAGTGCTCTTAGAGAATCTACAATGGATGCGTGCAATGAAAAAAGATCCCACCTTCAAAAAAGTGATGGAAACTCAAAAAGAGCTTAAAGACACAGAAGGATTTGATTGGTTGGAATCGACGGAACTTGCTATCGATAAGCGGAAATTCTTACTCAATCGATTGTACGAAAAGCAGCCCATTCCACAAGATCAAGACTAAACCTACTATGAATGTTATGGAATTTTTTTTTATTTCCTGGACCTTTGTATTGTTGCATTTCAATAAAACTGTAAACAACCAAACTTTAAGTGTGTTGATTGATGACTTGAAAATAATAACAATAATAGTAAACTTGTAGAGAAAATAAAAAAAATCTAAAATTTGAAATGCAAATTACTAAAACAAGATCAAAACTTTTTAATTAGACACTGTTATTTGTGATGACACTTTTAAATAAAGATGATGATTCCAAAGTTGAGAGCTGTTGCGTGACTAGCGACGCGCGACACCCACGCGTGTGTCTGAGAAAAATAATAAAAAAAACCATATAACTACAAATGGCCCGTTTGTCTCCTTTTGTCTCTTTTGGCGTGGTTTTGGCCTTTCAGGCCTGGTTATGGCCTTTCTGGACTGTGTTTGGCCCTTCTGACACTCTATATAAACTGACTAGTTGCGAAAAAAATGTCATTTGTGTTCAGTCATCAAACTGTCAACATGGTTTACCAGAGAGTTTGCAGAAACTGTCCGATTCCATCGTGCGGGGCGAAGTACCTTGTCAGATTAGCTAACCATCTCGCGGATGTTCATCAGTTAGACCACATACAGCGAAGACAGTATTTACAAGAGGCGAAACTGCAACCTAAAGTTAAAGTCGTCGTTTACGAAAGTGAAGCGGATAATTCCGGAAAAAATCACTATCACAATCCAGTACAGAAACAAGAAACGGTGTACGAACTGTCAAGATATCGGAGAAATGAAGCCTCTTTTAAAGCAAAAACTGAAAGACCGACTACAAAGAACAAGACAAACCGCAAGAAACAAAGAAAGTCGAACTCTTGGCTTAGAGGCCATAGGAAAATTGTGTAGACACGGAAGGAATAATTATTATTCCTCGAAATAAAACGAAAAAAAAAAAAAACGGATTTGTAATAGTCAGTCAAATGATTCATTTTCATTCCTTTCAAATCGCTGTGTGTTTGACTCTTTTTGTCATGGCTTTTTAATAAAGTTTTTAAAACGGTATTTCTCGTCTGGTTCTATTGCTAACAATTATAAGTCGCGTGTTTTAATTGATCCTTTATATACTAATACGTCAAGATACTCCCTTGGGGTTTTTTCCAGCAAAGCTGAATTAATTTTTATGCAACCTTAGGCTTGCGAACTCGCATAATTAACTGACTAACGGTGCGTGACTTTAATAGCTTTTTCATTTCCTCGGGATAGATAGGAGAAAGAAAGACACACAAAGATAGGTTTACGCATCAACGGTTTATTAGGACTCAGAAAATGAGCTTAACACTGATATAAAATCAAATTGTTTTTCAAGAAAACTGTCAGCATGAGTATCACAAATCAAGTAAAACGCATCCTCATCACTGCTCTATAACCCCATTTTGTCTTTGCAGTTTTGGTCGTGAACTTGTCTTGGGAATCTCGATGGTTAGTTTCGGAGGGTTTCTTCGTTCGGCAAAGAATTCGCTGAGAGCGTCTTTGAAAGGGGTTCGCATTTTGGAGCAATGGCGACTTGTTGTGGTTCTTCTTGTTTTCTGACAATGGTTTCAGGGCATTGTGCTTTAACTTGGCTGTTCATTTCCATACCACTGCAATCTTTCCATTTCAATCCACTGGGAGCGTAGTAAATGGCATACAGAATGCGATCTTCCAGCTGGTTCGGTTGAACGATTTCACTGAATCCTTCGAGTTCCAACGAAGTAAGATAGATGCTGGTCCAAGGTAACTTGGGCAGCTCGGTCACGTATGTTTCCCACGACTTTCCCAGTTTAAAACCAAACCACTGCATACACTCTCGGCGGTTTTTAGGACGAGATTCAGATCAATGTTTTCGACCACATCATCTCGGAAATAAAACCAAGCATCTTCGCTATCCATCATCAGGCAGGAGTGCTGTCTTTGACTTGGATGGTGAATAGCGCAACCGTTACAGCGATTTATTTTTTCTTCTTGAATCATTGCGTCTAGCATGGCGGCATACGTTAGCTGGAACACATGACCAACAAGACTTGCTATCTTCTACCTTTGGATTTTTTCCACTTCGTCTACTGACAGGAGAGGCTTAGGGGTCGATTTGACTTGAACGTTTGGAACCATCCTTACGGAATATAGCAGCGATAAAATAATCTTTACTCTAGTTGAATGATAACGCTTTCAAATTTTGCGCTGTTTTTATTAACTCTAACAAAAGAGTCTTGACTATCCAATCAGGGTGGGTATAGAGCGGGCAAGCCTGGGCATGCAACACACCCACACATTCTTTTGTGACTTCATAATTATTGCTTATAAAATTTCCCGCGCATTTTTTAAATTTATTCTGGCTGCTCACTTTATGTTCATGGCTGCTCATTTACCGGGTATAATTCGGTGCACCTATCACTACTTAACTGACTATCCGTCACTCGTCTTTGCTTTCTTTAGAGTACAACCTTTAAGTATTTTTGTTTTTCCTTTTCTGTCATACATATTGTTTTGAAAGTTATGATTCTATTCCCACCCCTCCCTCCCCCCCCCAAAAAAGGAACGTTGATTAAGGTGGGGATTTACCATTGAATGTTGGCAAAACAAACTGCGAAAAAATACGGCCTTTCAGCTCCCATAAAAATTAATCACAGAAATTCCTGTTAAACCCGGGCTTAATGGTTTAAAGGCATGCTACACAACTGCAAAGAACGAGTTCTTGTTGCGTTGCATACATATAGAAGCTAAGTTGCAGCCACAGATTTAACAAACTCGAAGTGAACGATACACAGAACCCAAGGAAATTTGATGAATCCAACGCGGCTTCGCCCAAAACTGAAATTTCAGTGAAACATTATCGTTGATAATTCAACCATCCGCGCTACTGAAACGAATCGTGTTTGCACCAAACTCACAAACGTAAGTGAAACGTTAGCTTTGCGTATATTACTTTGAAAGTGACAGAACTTCTGGAAATTTTTACTAACAGTGCTGGATACCATTAGTGAAGCTAGCGATTTCTCTTCCACCTACATTGTTTATATCATTTTGAACGCTTTCTTATGTTTTACCGCCATCATGTTGAACTGTATCACAATCCAAGCCATAAGAAAAACTTCATCGTTACCAAAACCTTTGAAAACATTGCTACTGGGTCTGGCTGTTTCTGATCTTAGTGTTGGGTTACTGGTTCACCCTTTAAACATTGCACTATATTACATGCGTTTGGAAGGATACCCTAGAAACAATAAAACATTCAGTATGACATCTTTCGCATTTGTAATCACCGGTAATATTTTAGCCTGGGCTTCGTTCATGGGTGTGTTGGCGCTAACAGTTGACAGATTCTTGGCCATTCATCTTCATCTCAGATATCAGGAGTTTGTCACTCACAAGCGTGCGGTTGCTGTGGTGATCTTAATAATGGTGTTCAGCTCATTTCTTTTTTCTTTACCTCTGTGGATTCCGGATCACTGGGCAAAAATTTATGGCTCCATTGCAATTGTCTGCGTTGCATTGATCACAATATTTTACTGCAAGATCTACTCAACTGTTCGACGCCACAGAAATCAAATCCAATCCCTACAAGTGCAACAAGACGAGGGACAGAATCCGGAAATGGTGGCGAACGTTGCGAGGCTTGTAAAATTAGCGGTTGGTACATTTTACGTTTATCTGGTGTTTTTGCTCTGTTATTTACCACATATAAGTATTTTGACTGCTTTTGTCATGAATAGACCTGACACCACACGCCTTCATATTTCGTTTTTCACCTTCACGATTGTGTTGCTAAATTCATCGCTAAACCCTTTAATTTTCTGCTGGAAGATGAGAGACATTAGACGCACTGTAATCAACATAATGCGAAATATCTTTACTTGTTACAGTTGAATGATATACTCCATTTCATTTCCTTGTGTTGGACCTTTTAATTAACCTTTATTTTGTTCAAAGGAAATTTTTAATTTTGCTGGCGAAAACTGGAAACTTACCTTATAAAATGGTGTTGCCAGGGTCACGGGGACTTAAACATGCCGTCTAAATTTATGGTTGTATGTGCTTATTAGAGTTT